>NC_092730.1:55673089-55900589 GCF_047496885.1 Scyliorhinus torazame | reverse complement strand
GAGATGAAATTGCAGAGCCGTTGGCAATTATCTTTTCGTCCTCACTGTCAACAGGGGTGGTACCAGGGGATTGGAGAGTGGCGAATGTCGTGCCCCTGTTCAAAAAAGGAACTAGGGATAACCCTGGGAATTACAGGCTAGTTAGTCTTACTTCGGTGGTAGGCAAAGTAATGGAAAGGGTACTGAAGGATAGGATTTCTGAGCATCTGGAAAGACATTGCTTGATTAGGGATAGTCAGCACGGATTTGTGAGGGGTAGGTCTTGCCTTACAAATCTTATTGAATTCTTTGAGGAGGTGACCAAGCATGTGGATGAAGGTAAAGCAGTGGATGTAGTGTACATGGATTTTAGTAAGGCATTTGATAAAGTTCCCCATGGTAGGCTTCTGCACAAAGTAAGGAGGCATGGGATAGTGGGAAAATTGGCCAGTTGGATAACGAACTGGCTAACCGATAGAAGTCAGAGAGTGGTGGTGGATGGCAAATATTCAGCCTGGATCCCAGTTACCAGTGGTGTACCGCAGGGATCAGTTCTGGGTCCTCTGCTGTTTGTGATTTTCATTAATGACTTGGATGAGGGAGTTGAAGGGTGGGTCAGTAAATTTGCAGACGATACGAAGATTGGTGGAGTTGTGGATAGTAAGGAGGGCTGTTGTCGGCTGCAAAGAGACATAGATAGGATGCAGAGCTGGGCTGAGAAGTGGCAGATGGAGTTTAACCCTGAAAAGTGTGAGGTTGTCCATTTTGGAAGGACAAATATGAATGCGGAATACAGGGTTAACGGTAGAGTTCTTGGCATTGTGGAGGAGCAGAGAGACCTTGGGGTCTATGTTCATACATCTTTGAAAGTTGCCACTCAAGTGGATAGAGCTGTGAAGAAGGCCTATGGTGTGCTCGCGTTCATTAACAGAGGGATTGAATTTAAGAGCCATGAGGTAATGATGCAGCTGTACAAAACCTTGGTAAGGCCACATTTGGAGTACTGTGTACAGTTCTGGTCGCCTCATTTTAGGAAGGATGTGGAAGCTCTGGAAAAGGTGCAAAGAAGATTTACCAGGATGTTGCCTGGAATGGAGAGTAGGTCTAACGAGGAAAGGTTGAGGGTGCTAGGCCTTTTCTCATTAGAGCGGAGAAGGATGAGGGGCGACTTGATAGAGGTTTATAAGATGATCAGGGGAATAGATAGAGTAGACAGTCAGAGACTTTTTCCCCAGGTGGAACACACCATTACAAGGGGACATAAATTTAAGGTGAAAGGTGGAAGATATAGGAGGGATATCAGAGGTAGGTTCTTTACCCAGAGAGTCGTGGGGGCATGGAATGCACTGCCTGTGGAAGTAGTTGAGTCGGAAACATTAGGGACCTTCAAGCAGCTATTGGATAGGTACATGGATTACGGTAAAATGATATAGTGTAGATTTATTTGTTCTTAAGGGCAGCACGGTAGCATTGTGGATAGCACAATTGCTTCACAGATCCATGGTCCCAGGTTCGATTCCAGCTTGGGTCATTGTCTGTGCGGAGTCTGCACGTCCTCCCCGTGTCTGCGTGGGTTTCCTCCGGGTGCTCCGGTTTCCTCCCACAGTCCAAAGATGTGCGGGTTAGGTGAATTGGCCAATGATAAATTGCCCTTAATGTCCAAATTGCCCTTGGTGTTGGGTGGAGGTGTTGAGTTTGGGTAGGGTGCTCTTTCCAGGAGCTGGTGCAGACTCGAGGGGCCGAGTGGCCTCCTTCTGCACTGTAAATTCAATGATAATCTATGATTAATCTAGGACAAAGGTTCGGCACAACATCGTGGGCCGAAGGGCCTGTTCTGTGCTGTATTTTCTATGTTCTATGTTCTACAATTCCTGGGTCCGTATCCCTCTATTCCCATCCTATTCATGTATGTGTCAAGATGCCCCTTAAATGTCACTATCGTCCCTGCTTCCACCACCTCCTCCGGTAGCGAGTTCCAGGCACCCACTACACTCTGCGTAAAAAACTTGCCTCGTACATCTAATCTAAACCTTGCCCCTCTCACCTTAAACATATGCCCCCTAGTAATTGACCCCTCTACCCTGGGGAAAAGCCTCTGACTATCCACTCTGTCTATGCCCCTCATAATTTTGTAGACCTCTATCAGGTCTCCCCTCAACCTCCTTCGTTCCAGTGAGAACGATCCGAGTTTATTCAACCGCTCCTCATAGCTAATGCCCTCCATACCAGGCAACATTCTGGTAAATCTCTTCTGCACCCTCTCTAAAGCCTCCACATCCTTCTGGTAGTGCGGCGACCAGAATTGAACACTATACCCCAAGTGTGGCCCAACTAAGGTTCTATACAGCTGCAACATGACTTGCCAATACTTATACTCAATGCCCCGGCCAATGAAGGCAAGCATGCCGTATGCCTTCTTGACTACCTTCTCCACCTGTGTTGCCCCTTTCAATGACCTGTGGGCCTGTACTCCTAGATCTCTTTGACTTTCAATACTCTTGAGGGTTCTACCATTCACTGTATATTCCCTACCTGCATTAGACCATCCAAAATGCATTACCTCACATTTGTCCGGATTAAACTTCACCTGCCATCTCTCCGCCCAAGTCTCCAAACAATCTAAATCCTGCTGTATCCTCCGACAGTCCTCATCGCTATCCGCAATTCCACCAACCTTTGTGTCGTCTGCAAACTTACTAATCAGACCAGTTACATTTTCCTCCAAATCATTTATATATACTACAAAGAGCAAAGGTCCCAGCACTGATCCCTGTGGAACACCACTGGTCACAGCCCTCCAATTAGAAAAGCATCCTTCCATTGCTACTCTCTGCCTGCTATGACCTAGCCAGTTCTGTATCCACCTTGCCAGCTCACCCCTGATCCCGTGTGACTTCACCTTTTGTACTAGTCTACCATGAGGGACCTCGTCAAAGGCCTTACTGAAGTCCATATAGACAACATCCACTGCCCTATCTGCATCAATCATCTTAGTGACCTTCTCGAAAAACTCTATCAAGTTAGTGAGGCACGACCTCCCCTTCACAAAACCATGCTGCCTCGCACTAATACGTCCATTTGCTTCCAAATAGGAGTAGATCCTGTCTCGAAGAAGTCTCTCCAGTAATTTCCCTACCACTGCAGTAAGGCTCACCGGCCTGTAGTTCCCTGGATTATCCTTGCTACCCTTCTTAAACAGAGGAACAACATTGGCTATTCTCCAGTCCTCCGAGACATCCCCTGAAGACAGTGAGGATCCAAAGATTTCTGTCAAGGCCTCAGCAATTTCCTCTCCAGCCTCCTTCAGTATTCTGGGGTAGATCCCATCAGGCCCTGGGGACTTATCTACCTTAATATTTTTTAAGACACCCAACACCTCGTCTTCTTGGATCTCAATGTGACCCAGGCTATCTACACACCCTTCTCCAGACTCAACATCTACCAATTTCTTCTCTTTGGTGAATACTGATGCAAAGTATTCATTTAGTACCTCGCCCATTTCCTCTGGCTCCACACATAGATTCCCTTCCCTATCCTTCAGTGGGCCAACCCTTTCCCTGGCTATCCTCTTGCTTTTTATGTACGTGTAAAAAGCCTTGGGATTTTCCTTAACCCTATTTGCCAATGACTTTTCGTGACCCCTTCTAGCCCTCCTGACTCCTTGCTTAAGTTCCTTCCTACTTTCCTTATATTCCACGCAGGCTTCATCTGTTCCCAGCCTTTTAGCCCAGACAAATGCCTCCTTTTTCTTTTTGACGAGGCCTACAATATCTCTCGTTATCCAAGGTTCCCGAAAATTGCCATATTTATCCTTCTTCCTCACAGGAACATGCCGGTCCTGAATTCCTTTCAACTGACACTTGAAAGCCTCCCACATGTCAGATGTTGATTTGCCCTCAAACATCCGCCCCCAACCTATGTTCTTCAGTTCCCGCCTAATATTGTTTTAATTAGCCTTCCCCCAATTTAGCACATTCATCCTAGGACCACTCTTATCCTTGTCCACCAGTACTTTAAAACTTACTGAATTGTGGTCACTGTTACCGAAATGCTCCCCTACTGAAACATCTACCACCTGGCCGGGCCCATTCCCCAATACCAGGTCCAGTACCGCCCCTTCCCTAGTTGGACTGTCTACATATTGTTTTAAGAAGCCTTCCTGGATGCTCCTTACAAACACCGCCCCGTCTAAGCCCCTGGCACTAAGTGTGTCCCAGTCAATATTGGGGAAGTTGAAGTCTCCCATCACCTCAACCCTGTTGTTTTTACTCTTTTCCAAAATCTGTCTACCTATCTGCTCCTCGATCTCCTGCTGGCTGTTGGGAGGCCTGTAGTAAACCCCCAACATTGTGACTGCACCCTTCTTATTCCTGATCTCTACCCAGATAGCCTCACTGCCCTCTGAGGTGTCCTCCCGCAGTACAGCTGTGATATTCTCCCGAACCAGTAGCGCAACTCCGCCTTCCCTTTTACATCCCCCTCTACCCTGCCTGAAACATCTAAATCCTGGAACGTTTAGCTGTCAATCCTGCCCTTCCCTCAACCCGGTCTCTGTAATGGCAACAACATCATAGTTCCAAGTACTAATCCAAGCTCTAAGTTCATCTGCCTTACCTGTAATACTTCTTGCATTAAAACATATGCACTTCAGGCCACCAGACCCGCTGTGTTCAGCAAATTCTCCCTGTCTGCTCTGCCTCAGAGCCCCACTGTCCCTATTCCCTAGTTCTCCCTCAATGCTCTCACCTTCTGACCTATTGCTCCCGTGCCCACCCACCTGCCATACTAGTTTAAACCCTCCCGTGTGACACTAGCAAACCTCGCGGCCAGGATATTTATGCCTCTCCGGTTTAGATGCAACGCGTCCTTCTTATATAGGTCACACCTGCCCCGGAAGAGCTCCCAGTGATCCAGATAATGGAAACCCTCCCTCCTACACCAGCTGTTTAGCCACGTGTTTAGCTGCTCTATCTTCCTATTTCTAGAGTCACTGGCATGTAATCCCGAGATTACAACCCTAGAGGTCCTGTCTTTTAACTTTCTGCCTAGCTCCCTGAACTCCTGCTGCAGGACCTCATTCCCCTTCCTGCCTATGCCGTTAGTACCAATATGTACAATGACCTCTGCCTGTTTGCCCTCCCCCTTCAAGATGCCCTCTCCCCGTTGGGAGACATCTTGTACGTTGGCACCAGGGAGGCAACATACCATCCTGGAGTCTCTTTCACGTCCACAGAAGCGCCTATCTGTGCCCCTGACTATAGAGTCCCCTATTACTATTGCTCTTCTGCGCTTTGACCCTCCCTTCTGAACATCAGAGCCAGCCGTGGTGCCACTGCTCTGGCTGCTGCTGTTTTCCGCTGATAGGCTATCCCCCCGACAGTATCCAAAGGGGTATACCTGTTCGAGAGGGGGACAACCATAAGGGATTCCTGCACTGACTGCCTGCCCTTTCTGGTGGTCACCCATTTCTCTGCCTGCACCTTGGGTGTGACCACATTTACATAACTGCGATCTATGACGCTTTCCGCCACCTGCATGCTCCTAAGTGCATCCAATTGCTGCTCCAACCGAACCATGCAGTCTGTGAGGAGCTCCAGTTGGGTGCACTTTCTGCAGATGAAGCCATCCGGGACGCTGGAAGCCTCCCGGACCTGCCACATCTCACAGTCAGAGCACTGCACCCCTCTAACTGACATTGCGTCATATAATAAAAATAAAAATTTAAAAAAAAACATTTTTTAATATATATTTTTTTAAATTTCTAAGTTACTGTTAACTATCTGTTTCCTAGCACTAGATTTCTAATAGAAAGGCGAAAGCTAAATATAGTACTCTCCGATCTCTGGCTTAGATACCCCTCTAAATTATAATTAAGTAATTATGTTTAGTTAGTTACCAATGCTTAATTTTTTTTAATTTAGTGTAGATTCCCAACCAGCCACTCAGGCCACAGCTTTTCTGTGATGTCACTTCAGTTCCCCCCCACCCCCCCCCCCCCCCCCCCGACACACACAATTTGAAAAAGGTATAAAAGTAAAAATGAGTAAAAATCGCTTACTTACCTTCTTACCTTCTGAGTGTCTTAGATGTTCTCAGGTTCTCTCCCTGACAGAGACTGCTCTCCACCTCCGAACCTTGACCTGCATAATGCTAATAATATAATATAATAATAATATAATATGGCACTTACCTCACACCAATGGGTCTTATTATTAGGTTAGAGGAGAAGGGCGGGTGGGGGACACTACTCGGGTTTCCTCTCCACCAGGATTTATTGGCTGGGGGGGGGGGGGGGTGGAGGGGGGCTTCCCAGAAGTCCGCGGGTCGAAAAAAATAAAACAGGAAAGAAGTGTTTTTAAAGGATAAACTTACCTCCCAGAAATCACTTGCGCACCGCTCCCGCTGAAATCGACTGGTCTGTTCCTGTGAAGGTAAGTGTTTTTAAAGGATAAACTTACCTCCCAGAAATCACTTGCGCACTGCTCCCGCTGAAATCGACTGGCCTGTTCCTGTGAAGGTAAGTGTTTTTAAAGGATAAACGTACCTCCCAGAAATCACTTGCGCACCACTCCCGCTGAAATCGACTGGCCTGCTCCTGTGAAGGTAAGTGTTTTTAAAGGATAAACTTACCTCCCAGAAATCACTTGCGCACCGCTCCCGCTGAAACGACTGGCCTGCTCCTGTGAAGGTAAGTGTTTTTAAAGGATAAACGTACCTCCCAGAAATCACTTGCGCACCGCTCCCGCTGAAATCGACTGGCCTGCTCCTGTGAAGGTAAGTGTTTTTAAAGGATAAACTTACCTCCTAGAAATCACTTGCGCACCGCTCCCGCTGAAATCGACTGGCCTGTTCATGTGAATGTAAGTGTTTTTAAAGGATAAACTTACCTCCCAGACATCACTTGCGCACCGCTCCCGCTGAAATCGACTGGCCTGGTCCTGTGAAGGTAAGTGTTTTTAAAGGATAAACTTACCTCCCAGAAATCACTTGTGCACCGCTCCCGCTGAAATCGACTGGCCTGGTCCTGTGAAGGTAAGTGTTTTTAAAGGATAAACTTACCTCCCAGAAATCTCTTGCGCACCGCTCCCGCTGCGGTGAACGAAACGAACACGAGATTGAAAGATTGTTTGACCGTGCCGTGTGTCTCTGAATTTATCGTACACCAAATAAAGCAACCTTAAATTCACAGAGAGCACCAGGGTGAGATTCACAGAATGATACAACACAGCCACACACAGCAACAGAGACTGCAGATAGAGAATTGATCCAATATTCACATGTCACACCAGAGACTGACAGTTAAAGATTTATTTACACCCAAACGCCGAAATGCACCCTCTCCTCCACACACAGACAATGCACAATGCCACTGAAAGCTTTGTGTTGATTCTGACATGCAGACATTTTAACGGACACTGGCAGACAACTGACACACACATACAATGCCCCAATCTCAGCTATTGTTATTGAGTGGATCAAATCATTATGTTGTTTCACAGTTTCGTTTAAAACGTCTGCATATCAGAATCATCACAAAGCTTTCAGTGACCTCCGGGGTCGGATGTGAGGCAAAGTTTGAAGGAATCAGTAACAGGTTGATCAATGTCCCCAGAGAGGTGAAACTGCCGCCCCGAACTTCCTTCTATAAAGGTGATTCCAGTCACTCCCCACTTTTCCATCAGAATAACGTCACAGAAGAAATCACATCACCTTCACAGAACAACCATTCAGCACGAAAGTAAAGTATCTGAACTACGCTGACCTGAATCAGTGTGCTCAAACGTGTGTTGTTGTTGAAAGAAAAAACGAGGAAGTGAATAGTTTTCTGGCTACCGCAGGGCAGTAATGTTGTAGCTCCTGGTTTAAGGAGCAGAATGCCGCAGCGGAAGCGTGCTGGGCCATTAGCCCGAGGTCGAGGAATCGAGGGTATTCTCTGCTATTTACTTTCTCCCACACACCAAAAGTAAACATAACGCACCTTCCTGTTTTTGCAGCAAATACCTATCAGGATCTTTCTTGCAGTCTCATCCCGACATTTGTCCCAGGATTGAAGGAGACAGCATGACACATTACAACATTGTAAAGCTCACACATAGGGAACCACAGAGAAAATGCTGTAAAATCTCAACAGGCGTGACAGCATCTGTAGGGAGAGAAAAGAGCTAAAGTTTCGAGTCCAGATGGCCTTTCTCAAAGCTGGACTGGAAACGTTATCCAGCAGTACCCCACAGAGGGGCAATATAGGTATATAACGATATCCATAATAACTCACAGGGGCCAATAAGGAAATAAAGCTTTATCGAGCAATGAATCACAATGGAAACCGAGTTCCCAACTTCCCCTCTCGGCCGGATGTGAACCATCCAACCAGCCAGACTATTTACAACAAGATAAGACGAATGTTCCCCGGAGCCCTGGGATCAATATTAATTCCTCAACCAGAGTCACTGAAGCAGATTATCGAGTCATTAACTGGGCTTTTGCCTGTGGGGACTTGCTGTGCGTTTATAAGCAGGAATCACCTGTCCTTGAGCCCAACGCTTTTACATTGAATATTAGATATTGGATCTTCCTCCGGTTGAAAATCTTGCTGCAGAAATTTAACCTCGTGGAGGAAAAGTTACTATCAGGAGTGGGAATCGAACCCACGCCTGCAGAGGAGACTACAAAGCTTAGCGCAGCACCTTGGACCGCTCAGCCACCCTAACGCGTTGGCGTGGAAAAAAAGCTCCCTGCACAAATCGACTTAAATTGTATCTTGATCGTCATTTCATTTCAAACAAGATGTGCTTTGCCTATTTTCAAACCCCAGCCAGAGTCCTGTACCTGAGTGCTATCCCTCTCCAAGCCTCTGGGGGTTAAGGAGCTTCTCGTTGCTGCATTTATCCGTTTGCTCCAATCAAGGAGGACCGAATTCCCGATCTACCTGTTCCTCACACGAAGATATTGAGAGTCTAAGATCTGAGCGATCTGAAAACCTCATCACTATTCTTAGAATTCCCCTTATACCAGAAAAGGGTCAAGATAGTCTAACAGGTGAACAGGGATTCTCACTCTCTGAATCCTGTGCAGACTTAGCTGGGTGTTATTCGGGTCAAACTAGTGTTTCAAGTCATCCGCCGGTATAACACATGTCTTCATAGACGATTCTGTTTACTTTCCATTCAGTAGCTTCACTCACGGGTCCGGCTTTTCTAAGTGGAGTAAAGTAACCTTTCTAATAACCACTCTTTCACGTTCTCAATTTAAGTTCGTTTTAATTTCAAATTAAAAGATAAAATCACTGTTTTACAGAAAAGTAATAAGACCTTTTCTTTGGACCGTCCTGGTCAGTTGTTAGGCCTTCAGGACTGCCTTGACAATCTTTCTTCTTTAACATTTGGTTTTCTCCTGATGGAGTCGCTGTTCTGCTCGGTTTCCGTGTTCAGTCCTTTCCATGACCGAGGGCAGCTATGAGAGCTGACTCGCTGGATGCTAAATTATTACCATTCATAGAGCCCGTTGCGCAGCCTAACTTTCTACATGACCTTTATTGAAATGTAACTGCTGCTTGCCGACTGTAGCTAATGTAAGCTCCCAGTCTTATTTTGCTTGACAGGTAATACATTTGTTTGGCAGCTAATAAATTCATTTGTTGCTTGGTCAGCAATTTTTCTGATATCTGCCTCAAGTGATGTTTTTCTCAGTGTCAATACTGGATATGAACTCGTGTTCAACGAAGCAGTTCGCCTCTGCACTTTTACGGTTCAGCTGGTGTCGAAGCCCTCTGTAATTCTAACCTTATCTGTCTTGGACCTATACCCTATGGGCTGATTACTTTCTAAAAGGTTTTTAGCGTCAAAAATGTGTAAATTATGTTATAAACGTGCCACCTCATGTGTTTCTTTTGCTGGAAAGCAGTTGTCTCATATTTAACTGGCGTCAGCAGGGTTTCACGCCTAACCTTTATCCCTCAATTTAAACCTAAGATCCTGGCTGTTCCTTTTTGAATTGTTCTATAAAATAATGCACTTCTAAAGAAGTGTGAAGTACTGTTCCCTTTTATATAACTTAAACATTTAAATTGATTGAATGTCTTTTTAACTTGAAAAACAGGATGAGTTGACTCTAGCTCTGTTCTTTAATGCCTGTGAAGCTATCTGTATTTCAAACAAGCTGCGGCTGTTAACCCTTTGTGGGACCTTTCGCTTTCTTTTAAAATCTCAGGCTTTTCCAGGCTTACTTTCATGGTTCAAATGACATATTGTTCAACTTTTGCATTACACCCCCTCTTGGCATTTGAAACATGGCCCCATTCTTTTAATTCTTATCCCCCTACTCATTTTATACCATCGTATCCCATATCTGTGCTTTCAATATTCAATTTTCCTGTTTTCAAATCGTGTCCCAACCCCATCGTGTGATTTTATCCATCGCTTATACCACAGGTGACAGACAGGTCATTCTTTAATTATAATCACCGTGGACTATAGTGGCAGCTGTTCATAAAGGTAACCCAATAGCTATTTTTCGTGTGTTCCACTATCTCCAAAGCATTTTATCTCCTTGGGATAGCAGCACCGTACAAGCTGCCTCGTGTCCCTTAGGATCAGTAAGCCACTCAATACATCAGTAACCAAAAAGTTTGTTTACCTGTCACTGGCAGTCGAGTGTCCCATTCCTGTTGCATCCAAATTGCCTTATGTTCCTCATTGGTATCGTAAACGTCTTTATCATGTATTAACCACTTACTCCCGTGCATCATCAATTTAAAAGGTGTCTTTGACCCCACTTCCAACCCTGATTTTCTCTCATGGGTAACTAACATGTCCCTGAACCAAGTACGTCCGGAACCATTTGATATCCATGCTATTGTAACTGACTGCCATGTCTCTTCAAGATCCCTTTCCTCCGTTATCATCTCTTGAAACACATGACGCGTATATTTGCCCTTTTCACAGTCGCCACATAACCAACCAAAAATGGTTGACAACCCTGTTTCTATTGCAAGGAGCAATACATTTAATACATCCAACTGGTGGGGGTCCTACTCAATTGAGCCCACTTTCTTCACATCGAATCATCACTTTATCGTCTTCCATATAAACATTATTCCTCCCTGTTGTCAAGTACAAAGTTACAAAAGTAAGCCTTATGTTAACACTTTGCTATGCAACTAATCACACAAACAGTTTGTGTGTTACATCTTCACATATTTTTTAGCAATCACAATCTGTAAGACAAAATTTAATATCAACACATCGTTTCCTGGTCTTAACAGAGTGATTTTTAAGCCAGAACTTGTGCCCAATAATGAGAGTATATAAATCACACATGCTATTAACAACATCAATATTCCCCGTGATATGATATGTGCTGGTACTTTGGTAAATTACCCACGAGATTACCCTTACTACACTTTAAGTGAACCCTTGTTTAACCCCTTTGTATTAAAACAGTCCCATTTTACAGAAAACTCACACCCTTTGTGGATGTTGAGTAAACAAAATTTGTTCAAACCGTTGAGCAGCTTTAGCTCCGTCATTATCAGACAGACTGAGATTCCCTGCTGGTTTTCGCTATTGTCACAAGTTGTGCTCCTGTCTCAAGTTCTAATTAACTCTGTCAGATTCTGTGCTGTTGCGTTTAGTTCTAAGCATGTCAATTGTATCTGTAGATGGCACGTGTTCTTTAGAATAATTCATGCTTTTGACAGCATCCAATGCTATCCTAGTTCCAATTGTTCTATTGCCCAGCTATCTGCCGCCCATTGTAGTTTAGTGCTGTAAGGCTCCCTCTAACTAAAATCAACTACCAAAGTCCTGCATTTGTTCCTTGTCAGTTGGCATCTGTTATCTCAAGCCATGTCAAATTCTTTTTCATACATACATAACAATTCTTAATAAGATGCACGACATTTTAAAAAAATAATTATCATAATGCCTCAAGGAAACTTCGTTTAAAACATTGGTTGTAAATTTCCCACTGCAACATCAAGCTCAAACAAACAAAAATGTCTTAATACTATTGTCTCGTAAACTGTGGGGGTTCCTCGTCAGTCGCTGCTGTCTGTCGCGACCCTTAAAAAATCCATCATGTAGTACACGTCCCGTGGAGAACTCAGATCATCCATCAGCTGGTGTCCAGGCCACACGTCCAGTCAGAGAAGTGTGACCGAAGGTTTCACTGCTCAGTAATCATTTGATACTTCGGTTTATTCCCAACTCGAAAAGATTTCTTCCTGGCTTTGTCAGTTACGTTCCTCAAATATGTAACTAATTGTGTCATTTTTCTCTCTTTCCGTTGAGCAATTCTATTTCAACATTTGCAACATAGGTTTTGACATAATTTAAAATTTCCCAATTTCCACCGCAATGCTGCGGCAATTACCCCTCCCGCAATTGATACAAACAAGTACCAATTGTTTTGAACCAAGGTTAACGTAGTCCAAAACCATTTAAATGGACTTGCTATAATTTTAATTGCTGTTTTAAATGTTTCTTTAATTTTTAAGCCCACGTCTATCAAATCGTTTCCCAAATTACTCCTACTTGTGGTTTTGTTTTGCAACGCATTTCTTATCTTAACTTGCCCTTTCTCGGGGTCCTAGTTAGTATCATTAGTTTTCCCCGAATACTGTCTAAAAATCTTTAACCGAGCTGATAATTTTAGTACGTATTCCAGGCTGCTTGCAAGTGCTCCCAACATTCTACTGAATATGTTGTTACTGACACTGTTGCTTGATTCTAACAGACTGCAGTTGAGCCTATCTCCTGGATGATTTGGAAATTAATGATTTCTTCCGTTATATTTAAACATTTGCTTATTCTTATTTTTATTATGTGTTTTATCTGACTGAAGCTGGTATCTATTTTTCCAGATCCCATTACTTCACCTGATTCCCCTAATGCAATTAAACTAATATTCCGAAACTAATCACGGCAATCCCCATTAACATTGTTGCCCCCCATTTTAACCAATCTAGCTTACTCCTAGTCCTAGCTTCTTCCATTCCTTCTTTAAACCCGATCCTTGTATCCCTCTTGATTGTAGTCCTTTTTCTCCTTCCAAACAAATGTGTCTGTATCATTCTATCTATCTGAAAAATCAAACGAACAGGCCAAGGTTGGAGAGGGCCCTATTTGTTCATTTGTATGTTCTATTCTTGTTTGGATACTCAAGAAGTGCCCTCTCCAGGACCTCCGGATGTCCTTTTTGTTTCTTTTTGGGTTTTTTGCTGGCTTGGTTTTTGCTCAATTATGTACATCATACAATTAAGGCCGGTTAAGCCTTCTCCTTCTATCATTGCACCACTGAGTGAGATTCGAAGAATCTCAAACTCCTCCTCTTTTGCTCGCTCAGTGGTCCGATCTGGTTGAAACTTACCCTGCTACATTTCGGATATTGCTACTGACTTAACTCCAATTTCTTTATTTCTGATTATGACAGGATTTTTATGAAAGGTAAGTTCTGAACATGACATTTTATCTTCATCATCTGTCCTTTCAATGCTGCTAACAGGTTTTAATTCACTGTCATCCCACTCTACTTCATCACATAATACTAGTGAGTGCAGTAATTCACTGACACTCATAACTAAACATTCCTTTCCTCTAAAGCCTGTCCATTGTCTGGGGGTTTCAAATTATCCACAGAAACCCCTTCCCTGTATCGGGAAAGTTTTGGTTCATATTTTTTCCAAATCCATATCCCGGGTCAATCATTAATTTCGTACAACATTCCTTTTCTCCTTGTCCAACCGGTTTGGGGGTATGGCCTACCCTCTGGCACGGCACCATTGCGGTGATACAGTCTCTGAACACTGTTAGGCTAATTTTATGTCCCCGGGTCATCCCAACATCTTTTAAACTTTATACTCCCTCACTAATTGGGATAATAAGTTTGTCACTTCTCCACAATCCTGCACATCATTTCAGAATTACATCATCGTTAGCTAGGTTTTCTCTGCAGTAATGACATTTTGTCACTTTCATACCATCCCATATACAATCCTTGCTGATTACGTTTCTTCGTTGCTGCCGAAAGGTTGCCTATGGATTATCATAATCCCTTGGTTATTATTTAGCTGGGTCAGATGTTTCAGTTCTGATATAATTCTTTTTGCTCCAGACGCCATGCTTCTCTAATTCAACTATATGTTCACCCAAATTCTGAACGATCTTTTCTTTACCTTTTACCTAGTTTTAGTTGGTAGCTTCACCCAAACTGCCTCTGTGCTATCGATTGGTATTTAATATCCTAATTTTTCCTGCATCGAATTTTATTAAATATTTCCCTGCCATCAGGTTCTCATTTCCTGATACTGAAAGTAATTCTCCTAATCTAACTTCTGGTCTAATATCTTTATTCCCTAAATCTCCTTCTACCATGTATTTAACATTCTAAACATCATTTTTCCTGCTCCTGACTATCTTTTGAGTCTTCGGGCACTAGGAACCTGCTGGAGCTGTGCCGTGTCAATTTCAACGGGTTAGTTTCAAAGTACTTTCCTGCACAGAGCTCTGACTGCTCCCGAGTAAAACCTCTTTTTGTGTTTATGCTGTGACCAATTTAGTTCTGAACATACTGATTTACTACCTCATAATATTGGTCACATTTCTACCTGCCGTTTATACCTTCTAATTGATGTGAAACTCGGTTTTGCAAAATACAACATTTTAAAAACTTGAAACACCAAAGGGAAATTCACAAATCCTTATTAAACACACACACACTCATTTATCCACCGAGACCTTGGATGTCTATTCCATCGGGTTTTAGGTACTCTAACAAAAATGAGACCCCTCCGTTCTGATAAGCCTCCCTTATCAAGGAGTTTTTTTTGCCTCTTTTAATCTCTTCCACTCTCGCCCCGTACGCTCGCCCCGTTGCTTCACATCTCTTGACCGTGTTTCAGAGCAAGAGGATTACCCTAATTGCCATTTTCTGGATTCTAAATTTCTGTTCCTGGTTGTCCCTTTCAGGTGCACTCCGACATTCAGGATATGCACCCTATCTGGGACCTATCCAGGGGTACTGAGGCACTGTCTTCTTGTTTTAGTTAAAGGTCGATTGATCTTGGTCTCTAAAGTTTTCTCGGCGTCCCTATTTCTCTAGGCTTTCCCTCACAATCTGCTTGACTCCAAGGAAGATTTATTTTTGTCCTCCTTCTACCAGTAATGGATGCAAGAATCCCAGTACCTTTACTAAGATGTCTTGCAGACTTTTACTCAGGGTCAGTATCTTCTATTCTGACGCTCGCACCCAACTAAGTTTTAGGTCCCCCCGATCCACAGAATATCCTTCCAAAAGTCAATCACACATGACTTTCCGCATTAAACTCGGCAGGGAAAGTTCGCCTCACACATATACTAGAAACTTCTCATATTCTAGCCTTTGTGCCAGTTAGAAACTTCTAATATTCTAACAATTATTTGGGAACTAGAATCGTCTCATATTCCATTCCCTGTGTAGGTTAGAAACTTCTAATATTCAAACCTCCACCTGCTTAACTAGAAACTTCTAATATTCTAGCCTCGCTTTACCCAGAAACTTCTAATATTCTAGCCCTCCACGTTGCGCGCCATGAAGTTAAAATCTCACCACTATTCTTAGAATTCCCCCTGTACCAGAAAAGGGTCAAGATATTCTCAATGATGAACAGGGATTCTCACTCCCTGACTCCTATGCAGACTTAGGTGGGCGCTATTCGGGTCAAACCAGTGTTTCATGTTATCCCACGGCATAACCCATGTCTTCAGAGAAGATTCTGTTTACTTTCCACTCAGGTGCTTCACTCACGGGTCCGGCTTTTCTAAGTAGAGTGAAGTAAACTTTCGAAAAACACTCTTTCAGGTTATCAATTTAAGTTCGTTTTAATTTCAAATTAAAAGATGTAATCACTGTTTTTACAGAAAAGTAATAAGATATTTTCTTTGCATCTTCCTGGTCAGTTGTTAGACCTTCAAGTCTGCCTTGACAATTTTCTCCTGTACCTTTTGTTTTTTTCCTGATGGATTCGCTGTTCTGCTCGGCTTCCGTGTTCAGTCCTTCCCATGACCGAGGGCAGCTATGAGAGCTGGCTGCTGAATTATTAGGTATTATATAGCCCTTTGCGCAGACTTAGTTTCTACATGGCATTTATTGAAATGTAGCTGTTGCTTGCTGACTGTAGCTAATGCAAGCTCCCTGTCGTTGAACTAGCTTATTCTGCTTGACATGTAATACTTTTGTTTGGCAGGTAATACATTTATTTGTTGCTTCGCCAGCAACTTTTCTGATATCTGTCTTTACTGATGTGTTTTCTCAGTCTCAATACTAAATATGAACTCGTGTTCAACGAAGCAGTTCGCCTCAGCACTTCTACTGGTCAGCTGGTGTCAACGGCAGGTCGCCCCCTATATTTCTAACCTTATCTGGCTTGGACCTATACCCTATGACCTGATTATTTGCTAAAAGATTTTTAACGTCAAAAATGTGTAAATTATGGTAGAAACGTACCACCTCATGTGTTTCTTAGCTGGAAAGCAGTTGTCTCATATTTAAGTGGCGTCAGCAAGGTTTCCCGCTTAACCTTCTCCCCCAATTTAAACCTAAGATCCTGGTTGTTCCTTTTTTAATTGTTCAGTAAAATAATGCACTTCTCAGGAAGTGTGAAATACTGTTCCCGTTTATATAACTTAAGATTTTAAATTGATTGAATGTCTTTTTAACTTTAAAACCAGGTTGATTTGTCCATATCTGTTTTCTTTAACGCCTGCGAAGCTATCTGTATTTTAAACAATCTGCGGCTGTTAACCCTTTGTGGGACCTTTCCATTTCATTTCAAATCTCAGTCTTTTCCAGGTTCACATTCATGGTTCAAATTATATATTTTTTCATTATAACCTGTTCCTCACACGAAGGTATTGAGAGACGAAGATCTGAGCGACGTGAAGTATCCAATTGGAGAGATGCATCCTGGCGACTGGAATCTCTCTCCACAGCTGCTTCCGGTGCTGCTTTCACAGCCGAAGAACCCCTCCAGTGTCCAAACAGGTGAAAGTTCATCCAGTAGAGGCGGCAGAAGGGAGTTCTGGGAGAAGTCAACTTAGTCACCTCGACTATACTGTGGGTAGCTGAAGAACAGGTGTCAAAGAGCGGATCAGACTGAAAGGAAAATGTTGATACTAATAAAGAAAAAGGCAGATGTGCTGCTGGGAGATAGCGCCTTGTTTGCTTTTGGTGTGAGTGAGAATACAAATAGCAGACGATGGTTTTGGTCCAGCGACTGCTGGGCTATGGGCCCACCACGCTCCCGCTGCGCCAGTCCGCTCGTGGTTGAGCTATTCGCGGTCGGACATAAGGCAAAGTTTGAAGTATTCGGTAACAGCTTGATCAACGTTCCCAGGGAGGTGAAACTTCCGCCCCGAACTTCTTTATGTAAAAGTGATGCCAGTCACTCCCCACTTTCCCATCAGAACAACGTCACAGAAGAAATCACATCACCTTCACAGAACAACCATGCAGCACGAAAGCAAAATATACATTCTTCCTCACGCCAAAAGTAAACATAACGCACGATCCTGTTTGCTTTGCAGCAAATTTCTATTGTAGTCAGAATCTCTATTGTAGTCTCATCCCGACATTAGTCCCAGGAATGAAGGAGACAGCATGACAAATTACAACATTGTAAATGTCACAAATAGGGAACCACAGAGAAAATGCTTTAAAATCTCAGCAAGTCTCCCAGCATCTGTAGGGAGAGAAAATAGCTAATGTTTCGAGTCCAGGAGAACCTTTGTCAAAGCTGGACTGCAAACGTCATCCAGTAGTACCACACAGAGGGGCAATATAGAGATATAACGATATCCAGTAATACCTCACAGGGGGGCAAAACGTTAATAAAACATTAACTAGAAATAAATCACAATAGATACCGTGTTCCCAACTTTCCGTCTCGGACGGATGTGAACAACCCAAACAGCCAGACGATGTACAACAAAAGAAGATTAATTTTAGCCGGAGTCCTGTGATTGATTTGAATTCCTCAACCAGAGTCATTCAGCAGATTATCGAGTCGTTACATGGGCTTCTGCCTGGAGGGTATTGCTGAGCGTATTTAAGCAGGAATCGCATGTCCTGAGACCAACACTTTTCCATTGAATGGGAGGGATTGGATCTTCCTGAGGTTGAAATATTGCGGGGGAAATTTAACCTCGTGTAGGAAAAGTCAATATCAGGTATGGGATTCAAACCCACGCCTCCAGCAGAGACTGCGACCTCAACGCAGACCGCTCGGCCGTCCTAATGCGTTGTCTTCGAAGCTAAGATCCGTGCACAAGTCGACTTAAAGTCTGTCTTCATCATTATTACATTTCAAACAAGACATGCTTTCCCTACTTTTGAACCCCAGCCAGAGTCCTGTATCTGAGTGCCATCCTTGTCCAAACCGCTGGAGGTTAAGGAGCTTCTCATTGCTGCATTGATCAATTTCCTCTAATCCGAGGATATTCTCTGCTTTTAACATTCTCCCTCATACCAAAAGTTAACAAAACACACGTTCCTATTTGCTTTGCAGAAAATAACTATCAGAAACTTTCTTGCAGTCTCATCCCGACATTAGTCCCAAGAATGAAAGAGACAGCATGACACATTACAACATTGCAACATTGAGTGCCATCCTTGTCCAAACCGCTGGTGGTTAAGGAGCTTCTCATTGCTGCATTGATCAGTTTCCTCTAATCAGCAAGGTCCGATATACCGCTCTATCTGTTCCTCAGACGAAGGTTTTGAAAGTCTAAGATCTGAGGACGTGAAGTATCTAATTGGAGAGTTGCATTCTGGCGACTGCAATCTCTCTCCACAGCTGCTTCCGGTGCTGCTCTCACAGACAAGTAGCCGAAGAACCCCTACACTGTCCAATCAGGTGAACGTTCATCCAGTGGAGGCGGCAGAAGAGTGTTCTGGGAGAAGTCAACTTAGTCACCTCGACTGTACTGTGGCTAGCTGAAGAACAGGTGTCAAAGAGTGGATAAGACTGAAAGCAAAACTTTGGTACCAATAAAGAAAAAGGCAGATGTGCTGCTGACAAATGGGAGCTTTATTCGGTTTGGTGTGATTGAGAGTACGAATAGCAGAGGATGGTTTCGATCCATCGACCTCTGGGTTATGGGCCCAGCACGCTTCCGCTGCGCCACTCTGTGCGGTGCTCTTTTTTTTTGTGGTCGTGGAATCGAGGGTATTCTCTGCTATTTGCATTCTCCCTCACAACAAAAGTAAACATAACACACGTTCCTGTTTGCTTTGCAGAAAATAGCTATCAGAAACTTTCTTGCAGTCTCATCCCGACATTAGTCCCAAGAATGAAAGAGACAGCATGACACATTACAACATTGTAAAGCTCACACATAGGGAACCACAGAGAAAATGCTTTAAAGTCTCAGCAGATCTGACAGCATCTGGAGGGAGAGAAATGAGCTGACGTTTCGTGTCCAGGTGACCCTGAGTCAAAGCTGCACCGGAAACGTTATCCAGTCGTACCCCACAGAGGGGAAATATAGATATATAACGGTATCCAGTAATAACTCACAGGGGGCCAATAAGGAAATAAAGCTTTATCGAGCAATGAATCACAATAGAAGCCGAGTCCCCAACTTCCCCTCTTGGACGGATGTGAACAATCCAACCTGCCAGACTATTTACAAGAGAAGACGAATTTTACCCTTCTCTTGGGATCAATATGAATTCCTCAACCAGACTCACCGAAGCAGATTGTCGAGTCATGAGCAGGGCTTTTGCCGGTGGGGTCTTGCTGTGCGTATTTAAGCGGGAATCTCATGTACTGGGACCAACGCTTTTCCATTGAAAGGGAGGTATTGGATCTTCCTGAGGTTGAAAATCTTGTTGGAGAAATTTAACCTCGTGGAGTAAAAGACAATATCAGGAGTGGGATTCGAACCCACGCCTCCAGAAGAGACTGCGACCTGAACGCAGCGCCTTAGACCGCTCGGCCACCCTGATGGGTTAATGCAAAAACTAAGATCCGTGCACAAATCGACTTAAAGTCTGTCTTCATCTTTATTACATTTCAAACAAGACAAGCTTTCCCTACTTTTGAACCCCAGCCAGAGTCCTGTATCTGAGTTCCATCCTTGTCCAAACCGCTGGTGGTTAAGGAGCTTCTAATTGCTGCATTGATCAGTTACCTCTAATCAGCAAGGCCCGATATACCGCTCGACGTGTTCCTCAGGCGAAGGTTTTGAACGTCGAAGATCTGAGGGCGTGAAGTATCTAATTGGAGAGTTGCATTCTGGCGACTGCAATCTCTCTCCACAGCTGCTTCCGGTGCTGCTCTCACAGACAAGTAGCCGAAGAACCCCTCCACTGTCCAATCAGGTGAACGTTCATCCAGTAGAGGCGGCAGAAGAGTGTTCTGGGAGAAGTCAACTTAGTCACCTCGACTGTACTGTGGCTAGCTGAAGAACAGGTGTCAAAGAGTGGATAAGACTGAAAGCAAAACTTTGGTACCAATAAAGAAAAAGGCAGATGTGCTGCTGATAAATTGCAACTTTTTTCCGTTTGGTGTGATTGAGAGTGCGAATAGCAGAGGATGGTTTCGATCCATCGACCTCTGGGCCCAGCATGCTTCCGCTGCGCCACTCTGCTCGGTGCTCTTTTTTTTGTGGTCGGACTTGAGGCAAAGTTTGAGGAAGTCTGTAACAGCGTGATCAATGTTCCCAGATAGATGAAACTGCTGCCCCGAACTTCATTTTATAAAGGTGATTCCAGTCACTCCCCACTTCCCCATCAGAACAACGTCACAGAAGAAATCACATCACCTTCCACAGAACAACCATTCCGCACGAAAGTTAATTATCTGAACTGTGCTGACCAGTATCAGTGTGCTCAAACGTCTGTTCTTGTTGAAAGAAAAAATGAGGAAGTGAATAATTGTGTGGTTACCGCAGGGCAGTAATGTTGTAGCTCCTGGTTTAAGGAGCAGAGTGCCGCAGCGGATGCGTGTTGGGTCATTAGCCCGAGGTCGAGGAATCGAGGCTATTCTCTGCTATTTACATCCTCCCTGACACAAAAAGTAAACATAACACACGTTCCTGTTTGCTTTGCAGCAAATAGCTATCAGAAACTTTCTTGCAGTCTCATCCCGGCATTAGTCCCAAGAATGAAAGAGACAGCATGACACATTACAACATTGTAGAGCTCACACATAGGGAATCACAGAGAAAATGCTTTAAAGTCTCAACAGATCTGACAGCATCTGGAGGGAGAGAAATGAGCTCAGGTTTCGAGTCCAGGTGACCCTTAGTCAAAGCTGCACCGGAAACGTTATCCAGTCGTACCCCACAGAGGGGAAATATAGATATATAACGGTATCCAGTAATAACTCACAGGGGGCCAATAAGGAAATAAAGCTTTATCGAGCAATGAATCACAATAGAAGCCGAGTCCCCAACTTCCCCTCTTGGACGGATGTGAACAATCCAACCTGCCAGACTATTTACAAGAGAAGACGAATTTTACCCTTCTCTTGGGATCAATATGAATTCCTCAACCAGACTCACCGAAGCAGATTGTCGAGTCATGAGCAGGGCTTTTGCCGGTGGGGTCTTGCTGTGCGTATTTAAGCGGGAATCTCATGTACTGGGACCAACGCTTTTCCATTGAAAGGGAGGTATTGGATCTTCCTGAGGTTGAAAATCTTGTTGGAGAAATTTAACCTCGTGGAGTAAAAGACAATATCAGGAGTGGGATTCGAACCCACGCCTCCAGAAGAGACTGCGACCTGAACGCAGCGCCTTAGACCGCTCGGCCACCCTGATGGGTTAATGCAAAAACTAAGATCCGTGCACAAATCGACTTAAAGTCTGTCTTCATCTTTATTACATTTCAAACAAGACAAGCTTTCCCTACTTTTGAACCCCAGCCAGAGTCCTGTATCTGAGTTCCATCCTTGTCCAAACCGCTGGTGGTTAAGGAGCTTCTAATTGCTGCATTGATCAGTTACCTCTAATCAGCAAGGCCCGATATACCGCTCGACGTGTTCCTCAGGCGAAGGTTTTGAACGTCGAAGATCTGAGGGCGTGAAGTATCTAATTGGAGAGTTGCGTTCTGGCGACTGCAATCTCTCTCCACAGCTGCTTCCGGTGCTGCTCTCACAGACAAGTAGCCGAAGAACCCCTCCACTGTCCAATCAGGTGAACGTTCATCCAGTAGAGGCGGCAGAAGAGTGTTCTGGGAGAAGTCAACTTAGTCACCTCGACTGTACTGTGGCTAGCTGAAGAACAGGTGTCAAAGAGTGGATAAGACTGAAAGCAAAACTTTGGTACCAATAAAGAAAAAGGCAGATGTGCTGCTGATAAATTGCAACTTTTTTCCGTTTGGTGTGATTGAGAGTGCGAATAGCAGAGGATGGTTTCGATCCATCGACCTCTGGGTTATGGGCCCAGCACGCTTCCGCTGCGCCACTCTGCTCGGTGCTCTGTTTTTTGTGGTCGGACTTGAGGCAAAGTTTGAGGAAGTCTGTAACAGCGTGATCAATGTTCCCAGATAGATTAAACTGCTGCCCCGAACTTCATTTTATAAAGGTGATTCCAGTCACTCCCCACTTCCCCATCAGAACAACGTCACAGAAGAAATCACATCACCTTCCACAGAACAACCATTCCGCACGAAAGTTAATTATCTGAACTGTGCTGACCAGTATCAGTGTGCTCAAACGTCTGTTCTTGTTGAAAGAAAAAATGAGGAAGTGAATAATTGTGTGGTTACCGCAGGGCAGTAATGTTGTAGCTCCTGGTTTAAGGAGCAGAGTGCCGCAGCGGATGCGTGTTGGGTCATTAGCCCGAGGTCGAGGAATCGAGGCTATTCTCTGCTATTTACATCCTCCCTGACACAAAAAGTAAACATAACACACGTTCCTGTTTGCTTTGCAGCAAATAGCTATCAGAAACTTTCTTGCAGTCTCATCCCGGCATTAGTCCCAAGAATGAAAGAGACAGCATGGCACATTACAACATTGTAGAGCTCACACATAGGGAATCACAGAGAAAATGCTTTAAAGTCTCAACAGATCTGACAGCATCTGGAGGGAGAGAAATGAGCTCAGGTTTCGAGTCCAGGTGACCCTTAGTCAAAGCTGCACCGGAAACGTTATCCAGTCGTACCCCACAGAGGGGAAATATAGATATATAACGGTATCCAGTAATAACTCACAGGGGGCCAATAAGGAAATAAAGCTTTATCGAGCAATGAATCACAATAGAAGCCGAGTCCCCAACTTCCCCTCTTGGACGGATGTGAACAATCCAACCTGCCAGACTATTTACAAGAGAAGACGAATTTTACCCTTCTCTTGGGATCAATATGAATTCCTCAACCAGACTCACCGAAGCAGATTGTCGAGTCATGAGCAGGGCTTTTGCCGGTGGGGTCTTGCTGTGCGTATTTAAGCGGGAATCTCATGTACTGGGACCAACGCTTTTCCATTGAAAGGGAGGTATTGGATCTTCCTGAGGTTGAAAATCTTGTTGGAGAAATTTAACCTCGTGGAGTAAAAGACAATATCAGGAGTGGGATTCGAACCCACGCCTCCAGAAGAGACTGCGACCTGAACGCAGCGCCTTAGACCGCTCGGCCACCCTGATGGGTTAATGCAAAAACTAAGATCCGTGCACAAATCGACTTAAAGTCTGTCTTCATCTTTATTACATTTCAAACAAGACAAGCTTTCCCTACTTTTGAACCCCAGCCAGAGTCCTGTATCTGAGTTCCATCCTTGTCCAAACCGCTGGTGGTTAAGGAGCTTCTAATTGCTGCATTGATCAGTTACCTCTAATCAGCAAGGCCCGATATACCGCTCGACGTGTTCCTCAGGCGAAGGTTTTGAACGTCGAAGATCTGAGGGCGTGAAGTATCTAATTGGAGAGTTGCATTCTGGCGACTGCAATCTCTCTCCACAGCTGCTTCCGGTGCTGCTCTCACAGACAAGTAGCCGAAGAACCCCTCCACTGTCCAATCAGGTGAACGTTCATCCAGTAGAGGCGGCAGAAGAGTGTTCTGGGAGAAGTCAACTTAGTCACCTCGACTGTACTGTGGCTAGCTGAAGAACAGGTGTCAAAGAGTGGATAAGACTGAAAGCAAAACTTTGGTACCAATAAAGAAAAAGGCAGATGTGCTGCTGATAAATTGCAACTTTTTTCCGTTTGGTGTGATTGAGAGTGCGAATAGCAGAGGATGGTTTCGATCCATCGACCTCTGGGCCCAGCATGCTTCCGCTGCGCCACTCTGCTCGGTGCTCTTTTTTTTGTGGTCGGACTTGAGGCAAAGTTTGAGGAAGTCTGTAACAGCGTGATCAATGTTCCCAGATAGATGAAACTGCTGCCCCGAACTTCATTTTATAAAGGTGATTCCAGTCACTCCCCACTTCCCCATCAGAACAACGTCACAGAAGAAATCACATCACCTTCCACAGAACAACCATTCCGCACGAAAGTTAATTATCTGAACTGTGCTGACCAGTATCAGTGTGCTCAAACGTCTGTTCTTGTTGAAAGAAAAAATGAGGAAGTGAATAATTGTGTGGTTACCGCAGGGCAGTAATGTTGTAGCTCCTGGTTTAAGGAGCAGAGTGCCGCAGCGGATGCGTGTTGGGTCATTAGCCCGAGGTCGAGGAATCGAGGCTATTCTCTGCTATTTACATCCTCCCTGACACAAAAAGTAAACATAACACACGTTCCTGTTTGCTTTGCAGCAAATAGCTATCAGAAACTTTCTTGCAGTCTCATCCCGGCATTAGTCCCAAGAATGAAAGAGACAGCATGACACATTACAACATTGTAGAGCTCACACATAGGGAATCACAGAGAAAATGCTTTAAAGTCTCAACAGATCTGACAGCATCTGGAGGGAGAGAAATGAGCTCAGGTTTCGAGTCCAGGTGACCCTTAGTCAAAGCTGCACCGGAAACGTTATCCAGTCGTACCCCACAGAGGGGAAATATAGATATATAACGGTATCCAGTAATAACTCACAGGGGGCCAATAAGGAAATAAAGCTTTATCGAGCAATGAATCACAATAGAAGCCGAGTCCCCAACTTCCCCTCTTGGACGGATGTGAACAATCCAACCTGCCAGACTATTTACAAGAGAAGACGAATTTTACCCTTCTCTTGGGATCAATAGAATTCCTCAACCAGACTCATCGAAGCAGATTGTCGAGTCATGAGCTGGGCTTTTGCCGGTGGGGTCTTGCTGTGCGTATTTAAGCGGGAATCTCATGTACTGAGACCAACGCTTTTCCATTGAAAGGGAGGTATTGGATCTTCCTGAGGTTGAAAATCTTGCTGGAGAAATTTAACCTCGTGGAGTAAAAGACAACATCAGGAGTGGGATTCGAACCCACGACTCCAGAAGAGACTGCGACCTGAACGCAGCGCCTTAGACCGCTCGGCTATCCCAATGCGTTGACTACGATCCGTGCACAAATCCACTTAAAGTCTGTCTTCATCTTTATTACATTTCAAACAAGACATGCTTTCCCTACTTTTGAACCCCAGCCAGAGTCCTGTATCTGAGTGCCATCCTTGTCCAAACCGCTGGTGGTTAAGGAGCTTCTAATTGCTGCATTGATCAGTTTCCTCTAATCAGCAAGGTCCGATACACCGCTCTACCTGTTCCTCAGACGAAGGTTTTGAAAGTCTAAGACCTGAGGGCGTGAAGTATCTAATTGGAGAGTTGCATTCTGGCGACTGCAATCCCTCTCCACAGCTGCTTCCGGTGCTGCTCTCACAGACAAGTAGCCGAAGAACCCCTCCAGTGTCCAATGAGATGAACGTTCATCCAGTCGAGGCGGCAGAAGAGTGTTCTGGGAGAAGTCAACTTAATCACCTCGACTGTACTGTGGCTTGCTGAAGAACAGGTGTCAAAGAGTGGATAAGACTGAAAGCAAAACTTTGGTCCCAATAAAGAAAAAGGCAGATGTGCTGCTGACAAATAGCAACTTTTATCCGTTTGGTGTGATTGAGAGTACGAATAGCAGAGGATGGTTTACGATCCATCGACCTCTGGGTTATGGGCCCAGCACGCTTCCGCTGCGCCACTCTGCTCGGTGCTCTTTTTTTGTGGTCGGACTTGAGGCAAAGTTTGAGGAAGTCTGTAACAGCGTGATCAATGTTCCCAGAGAGATGAAACTGCTGCCCCGAACTTCATTTTATAAAGGTGATTCCAGTCACTCCCCACTTTCCCATCAGAACAACGTCACAGAAGAAATCACATCACCTTCCACAGAACAACCATTCCGCACGAAAGTAAATTATCTGAACTGTGCTGACCAGAATCAGTGTGCTCAAACGTCTGTTCTTGTTGAAAGTAAAAAATTAGGAAGTGAATAATTGTGTGGTTACCGCAGGGCAGTAATGTTGTAGCTCCTGGTTTAAGGAGGAGAGTGCGCAGCGGAAGTGCTGGGCCATTAGACCGAGGTCGAGGAATCGAGGGTATTCTCTGCTATTTACATTCTCCCTCACGCCAAAAGTAAACATAACACACGTCCCTGTTTGCTTTGCAGCAAATACCTATCAGAAAATTTCTTGCAGTCTCATACCGACATTAGTCCCAAGAATGAAAGAGACAGCATGACACATTACAAAATTGTAAAGCTCACACAGAGGGAATCACAGAGAAAATGCTTTAAAGTCTCAACAGATCTGACAGCATCTGGAGGGAGAGAAATGAGCTAAGGTTTCGAGCCCAGGTGACCCTTAGTCAAAGCTGCACAGGAAACGTTATCCAGTAGTACCCCACAGAGGGGCAATATAGATATAGAACGATATCCAGTAATAACTCACAGGGGGCCAATAGGGAAATAAAGCTTTATCGAGCAATGAATCACAATAGAAACCGAGTTCCCAACTGCCCCTCTTGGAGGGATGTGAACAATCCAACCTGCCAGACTATTTACAAGAGAAGACGAATTTTACCCTTCTCTTGGGATCAATATTAATTCCTCAACCAGAGTCACTGAAGCAGATTATCGAGTCATGAACTGGGCTTCTGCCGGTGGGGTCTTGCTGTGCATATTTAAGCTGGAATCTCATGTCCTGAGACCAACGCTTTTCCATTGAAAAGGAGGTATTGGATCTTCCTGTTATAAAGAAGAAGGCAGGTGTGCTGCTGACAAATAGCGACTTGTTTCCGTTTGGTGTGAGTGAGAATATAAATAGGCTTGTAACTTGCTGGCGAGGCCGTCGCCAGTGATGATGACGTGGCGTGGACTCGCTGAACCAGGTTCAGGAGCTCGAGCACTGAGCAGGGACGCTCTATCAGGCCCGACGATTTCAAACCACAGTGTTGCCGTGTCGCCTTGTTGGATACCCCTTGTTGACAGGAACCACTGGCAGCTATGGCATTGCCATTGTAGTCAAGGAACTGGCATGCTGGTGGAAGAATGCTTGGTCTGGCGCGCATGGTGTCGAGGCCGGATTTTGAGATGAGGTTCGCTGATGCGCCTGTGTGAAGTTTGAATCGGATGCAAGCCTTGTCTCATTTCATTTCATTTCGTTTTCATTTCATTATTTGTGTGGACAGTACACCACTCGTCGATCCACACTGAGGATCGAGAGGCGTTTCTCGTTGTGGTGGAAGGCAGCGCATGTGTAGTTATGATGCCCACCCGGTATGGGGACCTGACGCACTCAGCATCAGGGTCTGTTGGGCTGTCGGGATCGGAATCTGGCATGCCTTGTTGTATTGAGCGGACACTTCTGCGCCGCAGCTGGGATCGCTGGCTGCTGAGCGGTGGAGCAGATCTGCAAAGGGCTGCATAGTGGCCAAGCTTGCCACACTGTAGACACCGGCGTCCTTTTGCCGGACATTTCCGCTTTAAGTGGGTGGAGCCACAATTCGGAGATGTCATGACGCCGACGGCAGGGCATTTCGTGCGCCATCGTGCATGCGCAGTGCGATCGGTCGACGTACGCACCTGTGCAGTCATGTTTTCGGCCTCGTCGTCCACTCGGTCATGGCGCACATGCGCAGGGACCCAGGAAAAGCGCACAAAGTGACCACTCTCCTCGATGCTCAGGCCGTGCATTTGAACAATGGCCTGCACCCGTTCCACCTCATGGGAGGCCGGTTTTGCAGTTTCTGCCGCCCTGATGTGGGAGTAACGATTCTTAGCATGCTCATGGATAACGCATGTCTCGATAGCAACTGAGAGGGTCAACTGTTTGACTTTCAGGAGCTGCTGCCGAAGGGAGTCGGAGTGGACACCGAAAACGATCTGATCCCGGATCATGGAATCTGCCGTCGAGTCATAGTTACATGACTGCGCTAGGATGCGGAGATGGGTCACGAAGGACTGAAAAGTTTCATTCTTACCCTGAAGCCTCTGCTGGAAAAAGTACCATTCAAAGCTCTCATTCACCTCAGTGTCGCAGTGGCTGTCAAACATCAGCAGGACTGTTTCGAATTTTGTTTTGTCTTCGCCGGCAGCGAATGTAAGGGAGTTGTAGATGTGGATGGCGTGGTCCCCCACGGTGGAGAGAAATAATGTGATCTTCCTGGCATCCGATGCTGCTTCGAGGTCAGAGGCCTCGATCTGCAGGAGGAACTTTTGCTTGAAGATTTTCCAATTGGCGCCAAGGTTGCCGGAGATGCGGAGCTGCAGAGGAGGCTGGTGTTTTCCATTTCACCGGATGGCTGCTTCCTGTTCAATGCTGATTCACTCGAGATAGGTCCGTCAAGATCAGTATCACTCTGGTACCATGATGTGTTAGGCAGCTAGGCTCAATGTGGACTGCACTCGATGCAGGGAAGCTAAAAACAGACGTCGAACACTGGAGAAAATCCAACACTGTTTTATTCAACGATAGAACTGATACACATATTCAGCTGTGGGTCGACACTATACTGAACTGACTGGAGACCTTGTAGTAGCCTGATCAGACTTACTAGCTACCGCATGGTGTTTGCACTTGCTAGCTCGTGGACTCTGAATGTCTCAGTGGCTGGGTCCAGAGAGAGAGGGAAACCTAGTGCCCTCTGGCTTTATAGTGGTAGTGTCCTGTTTGGTGATTGGCTGCACTGTGTTGTGCTTACTGGTCATCCTGTGTGTCCATCACTGACTGTTTGCATCTCATTATATACATGAGTGGATATTATGACAGACTCCAAATCCAATGGTCTTTTTCCGCGGAGATTCTATCCCTTCTCACAGACAGACTGGGAGACCCGTCATCGCATGAAAGCAATAACTTCCTGGAGTGATTCCAGGTTGGGTTTATATCGCATAAATTGTCAATGAATGTCTTGTTAAACGTAGTTCAGTTAGCGGAGTGGCTGTGGCTTGGTACTTGCAGTCAAATGGGGTTCCTCCGCACAGATTCGAAACCTACTCGCACTGTAGGCCGCACGGTAGCACAGTGGCTATCACAGTTGTTTCACAGCTCCAGGGAGCTGTCTGTGCAGTGTCTGCGTCGGTTTCCTCCGGGTGCCTCCGGTATCTTTCGGAAGTTCGGTGCAGACTCAAGAGGCCGAATGTCCTGCAGGGATTCATAGAACATAGAACATAGAACAATACAGCGCAGTACAGGCCCTTCGGCCCACGATGTTGCACCGAAACAAAAGCCATCTAACCTACACTATGCCATTATCATCCATATGTTTATCCAATAATCCATATGTTTATCCAATAAATTCTCTGGATAACGATTCTCTGGATAACAAATTAGAATCGTCAGAACTCCGACATTGACGGGATGTTTAAGGCGTCTGACTGATCTTCATCACGATGCGATCAAATGTTTGTATCTTTCAGTCTTTCCGCGGTGTTTTATTTACAATGTGTAGAAACATGTTTAACATGGTGTTGAAGTGTTTCCCATCAGTCCAATCAGAACAATCCTTCAGCTGATATGATGGAAATGTAATTTGCTGACAGAAACAACATTCCCAACACTTCACATCTGGCTGCACATCTGGACCAATGCACACAGACGACCTTCTTCCGTTAGTTATTGTGCACATTAAATATCCATGAGGTGGTTTGGTGATGTCAGGTCATATGGCGAGTTGGCCGAGGGGTGATGGCGATGCGCTGCTAATCCATTGTGCTTTCCATCTGCGGGTCTGAATCCATTCTCGTCGATGATCCATTTCCTGCGTCTCCGCGTTGGGCCACTTATTGAGGGTGACCTGATGATTCATTCAGTGTCTCAGGAACTAGGATGGAGTTTAGATTCGGAGTTCAACAGGCCTGAGGAGTGTATCTTCTTGCACCAATCTCTATACCGATATTCCGAATCCTCTGTCTGATAATCGATTTAAATCACGACACCAGCTTTGGGCAGGAGTTGGCACCATGAAAACTTGCGGCTTCAGAAACTCCAAAACAGACGCCAGCTTCATCTGGGGCACTGCTGGCAGATTTTGTCTTTCCAGAACCGGCCGCCCAGCCGTGAAATCAACTTCATCAGATGACCTCATTACACTGTAAGACGGAGGAGCAGAAGTATGCCATTCGGCCAATCGTGTCTGCTCCACCATTCAAAGAGATCATGACTGATCTGATATAATCCTCAAACCCACTTTCCCGCCACATCCCCATAATCCTTGTTTTCTTTACTGATTAAATCTTGAACATATTAACTGACCCATCCTCGACAATCGTATTCGCTTAGAAACGATATTTCCACAGATACACTATCTCCTTAGAGAAGAAATTACTCATCATTTCTGGCTTAACTGGGCGGTCCCTTCCCCTGAGATTAATCCCTCAGGTCCCAGACTCTCCCACATGGAGAAGCAAACTCTCAGCATCCCCCCTGTCAACCCCCCTGAAAAGCTATTAAATCAGTGATTTTGAATGCTGGGAATTATTCCCTGTCCCAAAGATTAGGTCAGGCCTCTGGATTCCCAATCCAGTGACATAATCTTTCATCCCTCTGAACAACAGTTGATTCGGCTCATTATTAAACATCTTGGGCCAGTGGGCCGATGAATGGCAGATGGAGTTTAATTTGGATAAATGTGAGGTGATGCATTTTGGTAGGTCAAATCAGTGATTGACCTACTCAGTTAATGGTAGGGAGTTGGGGAGAAATACAGAACCAACAGATCGAGGAGAACAGGTTCACACATCCTTGAAGGTGGTGTCGCAAGTGGACAGGGTGGGGAAGAAGGCATTCAGCATGCTAGGTTTTAAGGTCAAAATATTGAATACAAGAGTTGTGATGTCTTGTTCAAGTTGTACAATACATGCTGGTAAGACCACAAGGGAAATACTGTGTTCAATTCTGGTCACCCTATTTTCGGAAGGATATTGTTGAACTAGAAAGGGTGCAGAAGTGATTTACAAGGATGCTGCCAGGACTTGATGGTGTGAGTGAAAAGTAGAGGCTGGATAGGCTGGGACTTTTTTTTCCTGGAGCGTAGGAGGCTTATGGGTGATGTCATAGAGGTCTATGAAATAATGAGGAGCATAAATAAGGTAATGAGGAGTATCTGGAACGGGCTGCCAGAGACAGGGGCAGAGGCAGTTATCATTTTGTCTTTTAAAAATCAGTTAGACAGTTACATGGGCAGGGTGGGTGTAGATGGATATGGGCCAAATGCGGGCAAGTGGGACGAGCTTAGTGATAGAAACTGGGCGGCATTGACAAGCTGGGACGAAGGGCTGTTTCCATGCTGCCAACATCCACTACTCTTTGACTCTGTCTGTCTTCCTGATGATATTAGAATTTCCTCCACAGAATTGTATTGAACCGATTGATACATAATATTTTATTCTATATTTTATCCAAGTCAAAGAGATTCATCAGTGGATAAATAAAATACTAAGATGAAAGCGAATTGAATGAACAATGTTCCAAAAAATTATATTCCAAAAAGAGCCCTGCAACGTTTGAATGGAAAAGTGAAACTTTGAGCGGAGGAAGGAAAACTCGGCTGACAGCAAGCTCCACCGGATTTCGATATCAAACGATCGCGGTGCGACTCGAGCCTCCAATCTTCTGATAGCTTCATTAGGTTTACCGAAATCAGATGCCTTAGCCATTAAGCCACGCGACCACCGCATGGGACATACGGGCCGATGTTTATCGCATGTGAATAAATACTGTGATTCTCTCTGTTTCCCTAGAAACCAGTACAATGCAGAAGGAGGCCATTCGGCCCATCGACTCTGCACCGACCCTCCAATCCTGCACCCCACTCATGCTTTAATTTGGATCTAGACTGGGACGTTCTGTGCTGTTCCATGTAAAGCAAAAATGAACTTCGAGGATATTTCCAATGCAACTGTTTTTCTTACGCAAACAATTGAATTCGTGAAATTGTGCGTTTCGGGAGCTGGGATTTTCGAGTCTCTCAAGGCTTCTCTCCAAATCCAATGGTCATTTTAAGGTAGATTCAACCGCTCCTCACATAAACACCGGGGCACCGTTCATCGCCGGAATGCAAGAACTTCCTGGAGTGATTCCAGGCCGGTTTTATAATGTTTTGTATGTTTTATAATGTTTAATGAATGACCTATTGAACACAGCTGCGATGATCGAGTGGTTAAGGTGTTGGACTTTCCCCAGTAGGTTCGAGCCATGCTCCCAACGACTGTGACTGAAGAATTAATCGATTTTTAGCAAACGGTTTGACACAAAGTTCGTTGCTTAGCAAATTCTAATCTCCTCAGGAAGAGGGTTAATAGTAATTTGGACATCAGCCCGGCTCGTTCAGTTGGTGGTGCATGGGACTCTTAATCCCAGGGTCGTGGGTTCCAGACCCACGTTGGGCGCTTCCATATTGTAATCTGAGAGTGTTGAGCTGAACGGACTGATTTGATAACAGGAACACAAGGATATGTTCCTGAACTGGGACTCCAGAGGCCTGAACTGATCTTTCGTGACAAGATTTACTTAATCTGGAATTGAAATTTCGTCTCAGTAATGGCGCAGAAAGGTTCTGCTTCAGACGGATCATATTTCCACAACTGGGAACACATTTACACAACAGGGAATGATCTGACACAATCACAGTGAAGATCTGTCACCGGCACAGTCACGGTTCCAACAGAGAGAACAGTTACACAGCAGAGAGCTCAGTTACACAGCAGACAGCAGAGAGCACAGTTACACAGCAGGAAAAACATTTAATTGCCTATCTTTGTGGAACAGAAAATCCCTTTTTCCTAAATAACCAGTTTTTCCATTTCAGTACCTTGCTGGTTTGCTCGGCACCTTCTCTGTGTGTCATTGTGTGGGTGTCCTGATAGTCTCTTCCTGCTTTACTGTGTGTCTTTCTCTGTCTGTTACAGCCGTGCTGATGCTCCGTGTTATTGTCCAGCCAAGGTGAGCTTCACAACACGTGGTTCTCGTTTAAGAGTAAAATAGTTATGTGGCTGCCGCAGAACAGCAATTGCGAACACAGTGGGTCTAAAAAGCAGAGTGGCGCAGCGCAGCGTGTTGGGCCCATAACCCAGAGGTCGATGGATCGAAACCATCCTCTGCTATTTATATTCTCAGTCACCCCAAAATTAAACATGACGCTATCACCCTGCGGCACATCCGCCTTTTCTTTTCAGTAGATTAGTATCAAAGTATTGCATCCAGTGTGAACGGGACATTTTCCCCAGGAATGAAGCAGACAGCATTACATCACTGTGAAGCTCAAAGTAACAAAATAGGGAAGCTCTTCAATTGACTCTCTCTGAGGAAAACAGACAACATCTGCTGTGGTGTGTGAGTATTATCGGTGCCAATATCACATCTCCACTGACTGGAATGAGTTATGTTTTATTAACACAGTCATGTCATTTGGTAAAGATCAAACCGGGAGTTTTTCAGTGTTTTCAAACCCTTTAACAGCGAGAAGGGGAAAAGTTTATATAATAACTTCCAGGAGTACCCCACAGAGGGGCAATAAGCATATATAACAATATCCAATAAAAAAACTACTATAGAAACCGAGATCAAACTTTCGCCACTCGGACGGATGTGAACAATCCACCCAGACTATTTAGAACAAGCGAAGATTCCTGCCTCCAGCTACCTCATTTTCTCCAGCTCTCTTCCTCAGCTCGAAACACACGAAATCACGCAAACGCCTCCGATCAAATTATTATTGCGATGGCCGGGAATCGCACCCGGATCAACTGCTTGGAAGGCAGCGATGCTCACCAGTATCCCCCCATCACATACCGCCGAAGGTTGAGTCCTTTTGATGCTTTGCATTAGTTTGATAAATTGTTTCGTAAACGACGTCTTACTATGTTTATGTTATTTCACTCCAATTTGAAATGCTCCTGAAAGAAAGTGTCCGTGTCGCACTGCTCCCTGTCAGCCAGGAGATGGCACCAGTCCACAATAAATGTATGTATTTCTGATGTTCTGTGTGTCATTACATAGGACTCTTGCTCTGGCCTGAGACCTTACCTTGTCCTTGTGGCCTGATGCTACCGTTTGCACCCTGGTTAAGTAATCATAGAATGCCTCCAGTGCAGAAGTAGACCATTCAGCCCATCCAGTCTGCACCGACCCACGGAAAGATCACCCCAACACGGCCCAATCATCTCCGAACCGTTTGGATACATCAGGTGTCAGTCTCCTCTGGAGACCAGGGTTCAATCCCACTCCTGACATTGACATTGATTCTCAGCTGCGATAAAATGCCAGATGTCCCGGGTTCAAAAATCCGGGCGAGCCCAGATGGTGTCACTGACTGAAATCGGGAGGAGGTTTGAGCTCCCGGGGAGTTATTGCAGCGAATATATCAGTGCAGAACACGTGAAGAAACGGACAGGGTATTTAAAGGTCGTTTGATCATGGTGTGGGATTCTGAATTTCTCCTCAAGTAAAAGCAGACGCACGCTTTTGCATCGGCGCAGCTGGCTGAACACAATGGTTATTTGTACCTGATAAACCTTTGATTTGATCAATGCGCTTTCGGGGTGAGGTGGCCGAGTGGTTAAGGGGACGGTCTGCTAATCCATTGTGCTCTGCATGCGTGGGTTCGAAACCCATCATTGTCGATTTTCCATCCTGCTTTCTCCCAGTGGGACTCATTTTTCCAAAGTTTCTGCAATCACCGATGTGACAATCCAGTCCAAGTTGTGAGGCCGGATTGCATCGAGTTAGAACATAGAACATAGAACGGTACAGGCCCTTCGGCCCACGATGTTGCACCGAAACGAAAGCCATCTAACCGACACTATGCCATTATCATCCATATGTTTATCCAATAAACATTTAAATGCCCTCAATGTTGGCGAATTCACTACTGTTGCAGGTAGGGCATTCCACGGCCTCACTACTCTTTGCGTAAAGAACCTACCTCTGAACTCTGTCCGATATCTATTACCCCTCAGTTCAAAGCTATGTCCCCTCGTGCAAGCCATTTCCATCCGCGGGAGAAGGCTCTCACTGTCCACCCTATCTAACCCCCTGATCATTTTGTATGCCTCTATTAAGTCTCCTCTTCTCTCCAACGAAACCAACATCAAGTCCATCAGCCTTTCCTCATAAGATTTTCCCTCCATACCAGGCAACATCCTGGTAAATCTCCTCTGCACCCGCTCCAAAGCCTCCACGTCCTTCCTATAATGCGGTGACCAGAACTGTACGCAATACTCCAAATGCGGCCGAACCAGAGTTCTGTACAGCTGCAACATGACCTCCCGACTCCGGAACTCAATCCCTCTACCAATAAAGGCCAACACTCCATAGGCCTTCTTCACAACCCTATCAACCTGGGTGGCAACTTTCAGGGATCTATGTACATGGACACCTAGATCCCTCTGCTCATCCACACTTTCAAGAACTTTACCATTAGCCAAATATTCCGCATTCCTGTTATTCCTGCCAAAGTGAATCACCTCACACTTCTCTACATTAAACTCCATTTGCCACCTTTCAGCCCAGCTCTGCAGCTTATCTATAATCCCTCTGTAACCTGCTACATCCTTCCACACTATCGACAACACCACCGACTTTAGTATCGTCTGCAAATTTACTCACCCACCCTTCTGCGCCTTCCTCTAGGTCATTGATAAAAATGACAAACAGCAACGGCCCCAGAACAGATCCTTGTGGTACTCCACTTGTAACTGAACTCCATTCTGAACATTTCCCATCAACCACCACCCTCTGTCTTCTTTCAGCTAGCCAATTTCTGATCCACATCTCTAAATCACCCTCAATCCCCAGCCTCCGTATTTTCTGCAATAGCCTACCGTGGGGAACCTTACCAAACGCTTTGCTGAAATCCATATACACTACATCAACTGCTCTACCCTCATCTACCTGTTCAGTCACCTTCTCAAAGAACTCAATAAGGTTTGTGAGGCACGACCTACCCTTCACAAAGCCATGCTGACTATCCCTGATCATATTATTCCTATCTAGATGATTATAAATCTTGTCTCTTATAATCCCCTCCAAGACTTTACCCACTACAGACGTGAGGCTCACCGGTCTATAGTTGCCGGGGTTGTCTCTGCTCCCCTTTTTGAACAAAGGGACCACATTTGCTGTCCTCCAGTCCTCTGGCACTATTCCTGTAGCAAATGCTGGAATGGGTATTAAGGGCGCTGGTTACATCACTGCTGGAGTTTTCCATATCACTTGACATGTGCGACATGATTGACAAAATTTAACTACATCTTTATGTAGTCCAGGCCAATAAAAATGTTCCTGGATTTTAGCTTGAGTTTTCCCTTTTCCCAAATGACCTCCCACTGGTACCTCATGTGCAACTCGCAACACCTCTTTTGTATACCCTACCGGCAATACTACTTGATGAACTTCTGCCCATTTTTCTTCCGCCTGCATATGTACACGTCTCCATTTTCTCATTAGGACATCATTTTTACGGGAATAACACTCTGGTATACTCTCAGATTCCTCTTCCGTTTATGCTTTCTGATATATCCGTTTCATTTCTACATCTTTCCGTTGTAACTCCGCCAATTTTCCTGAACTAAAAATATCCGCCTCATCCTCCACCTGTTCTTGTTCTTTTTCAACCATCTGATCAAAAATCGTTTCGGATAATTGCCCTTCAACTTCATCTTCACTCTTTGATTTCTCATCTTGTCTTAGCCTGTGACTTTGCGACCTTGTTACTACACAATCCGGAAAAATCCCAGGATCTTCGTCCTTCAACACTTCAGTTGTCTGATTTTCCACTGGTTTATCAACCACGGTAGGCATCACTCCCATCTGCGATGCAGCTATACATTACCCAAGATAAACTGTATTCCTGGACAAGATAGTTTATCTATTACTCCGACTAGCACTTCCCTTCATTGGACTTTCCAACCTTACCTTATACAATGGAACGCTACTCCTCTCACACTGAATTCCCCATATCACCACCTTTTCTGGCAACATTCTTCCCAAACTACATAATTCCTCATCTCTTACAATTAAAGATTGACTAGCTACTGTATCTCTTAAAATTGTGACTTATTTACCTGCTCCTCCTGGTACACATGAGTAAACTTTACCCAGACAACTAAATTATTTAAATACATCTGGCACCTTCTTAACAATTACTTCCTTAACAGGCTGTACAATTGTTTGCACATCCTTCACTTCCCTTGGGCTTTCCTTTACCACTCTAACAAACCCCACCGTCTTATCCTGTTTTACCACATCAACCTTCTCAGTGCTTTTCTTCAACCATCAACACTGTGACTTTACATGGCCTAGTTTATTACAGTGAAAACATTTGAAACTTTTCAGTTCTTTTCCAACTTCCTGGATGTCTTTTTTAATCTGAGGTACTCTCTCTTTATTGTCTGCCATCAGATCACCTTTACCTTTACCACTTGAGTATTTCTCATGTCCCCAGTTTCTATCCCTCACCGGCTGAAACTGATGTCGGAAACCAATCTTTGATTTATGAACAAATTCATAATCATCTGCCGTTTCCGCTGCTAATCTCGCAGTTTTAACCCCCTGTTCTTCCACATGAGTTCTCACTACATCAGGAATTGAATTTTTAAACTCCTTCAAACGTATTATTTCTCTGAGAGCTTCATACGTTTGATCTATTTTCAAAGCCCTTATGCACCGATCAAAATTACTCTGTTTCAGCCTTTCAAACTCCATGTATGTTTGACCAAATTCTGTCCATAAATTTCTAAACCTTTGTCTGGAAGCTTCCGGCACTAGCTCATATGCACTCAAGATGGGTTTCTTCATCTCCTCATACGTTCCAGATACCTCCTCCGGGAGTGATGCAAACACTTCACTCGCTCTGCCTACCAGCTTTGTTTGAATCAGTAACACCCACATGTCCTGTGGCCATTTCATTTGTTTCGCTACCTTCGCAAATGAAATGAAAAAGGCTTCCACTTCCTTCTCGTCAACGGTTGGTAATGCTTGGACATATTTAAATAGATTCCCACCAAGCCTTCGACTATGACGCTCTTTCTCACTATCCTCATCGCTATCATCCAACTGTACGTTTCCCTTCACATCTGCCAATTTTTACAGATTGTCAAGTTTCATGGCCATTTTCTGAAGTTCAAACTCCCTATCTTTATCTTTTTCCCTGATCTGTATTTCCCTTTCCTTTTCTTTTTGTTCTGCTAGGGCTATTCTTGCTTTTCTTCTTTCTTCTCGCTCCCTTTCTTTTTCCTCTCTCTCTCTTTCTCTTTCTTTTTCCTCTCACTCTCTTTCTCTTCCTTTTTCCTTTCTCCCACTCTCGTATTCAAGCCGCTTTAATTCGTTCTCATGTTCCATTTGTTTCATTAGCAACTGAATTTTTGCCATTTCCAATGAGTCAAACTCTATCTCAGGCAACTTTAAATGCTTAACCACCGTCATAACTACCTCATCTTTTCGCATTTTGTCAGGTAGTGTTAACTGCAATGTTCTTGCCAAATCTAACAGTCTGCTTTTCGTTCCTGTCCGTAAAGTAGTACGTGTGACATTCTCCACATCCAAAAACTTCTGGGCCTCTGAAAGAGCCATGGTTCACAACACTCTCCCCACTTAAACTAAAATACCACATCGGAAAAGCAACAATCCTTCACTGTCTTTAAGTTCACAAAAGCCAATCCAATAGATAGACTTTTATCCCGGATGAGCCCCCAATTGTTATGGGCGAGGCGTTTTCAGAACCCCAAGATGTATCATGAAGTTCAACCAATCTCTCCCTTCAATGGATTTGTTGCTTTTCTTAGCATCTTAGCACATGGCTTGTTCCCTAAGTGTGGGATTACAATTATGGACACGTGGGTTTTTAAACACAAAAAACTGTTTATCCCATGAACTCAACTTAACATCTTAAATAAACATTGGATCTCTTAACACCCCTTACTTCAAAGATCACTCAGAAAATATTGCAATGGTAAATAATTCCTTAAAATGTGCCTTCAAACTTCCAAGCGACTTAACACCTTTAAACAGAATCACATCAGGCTAAAGGCTTTCCAATTATGAATTTAAATCTCCCAAATAATCCAGAGATCGTCCTTTATGTCAGAGGACCAGATCCCTGCAAACACAGACGCTCCCAAGCTCTTTTCAAACTTGCAGCTCTCTGGAAACACACAGACACACACAAGCTGCTTTTAAACTGAAACTAAAAACCTACAAAATAGCTGACCTAAAGCCCAGCTCCAACCACTCTCTGACATCACTGTTTTCTTCAATGTACATTGCTTAAATGTCCATGTCTTGAAGGTAAAGTCACATAACAGTACACTATGCAACCATGTGATTTATCTACCTTCTGTATCTGATTCGTCATTGTTTGCGATACGACTTACCACAGTGGTATCATCCACAAACTTATAGATTGAGTTGGAGGTAAATCCTGCCACACAGGATTTCCCTCCATATTCAGCGGGTCCGTTCATGACAAGACTGAAGAACGATCACTCGTCTATCCAATCAGTGAGGTTTGCCTCACTGTGAGACAAGATTAACAGAGAGAAAACCAGATGAATTAGTTTCAGATCACACGGCTATAATAGAACTGAATCATGAAAACCCCGCCTTCTCACAATTCCCGTTCCAGCCTCCCGGGACAGGCGCCGGAATGTGGCGAGTCGGGCTTTTCACAGTAACTTCATTGAAGCCGACTTGTGACAATAAGCGATTATTATTATTATTATTGCTCCTCGCCTGAGGTATGGTGATCCTCAGGTTAAATCACCACCAGTCAGATCTTACCCTCAAAGGGCCGATGGTGATCAGGGACTTAATTTACTTTAGAACTGGATCAATGTATGACATTTCCAGGATGTGACTTCCCTCAGATTGGCCAAATGATTGACAGCCGGGAAATTAACGACCATTGAGGAGCTACTGCTACTTGAGGCTTGGTTGGTATGTTGGTTTTAAAGATTCATCATGAAATGTAGAGAGAAAAAGCCGGGAAAGTGGACATGAGGATTATCATGAAATCATTAAAATGTAAAAGGAGGCCATTCTGCCAATCGACTCTGCAACGATATTCTGAAAGAGCCCCTGTGTCCCCATCCCATCCCTGTAACACTACCCACCTTTCTGAAGACTAAGGGGCAATTTAGCATGGACACTCCACCTACCCCGCACACATTTGGACTGTGCGAGGAAATCGCAGCACCCGGAGGAAACCCACACAGACAGGGAGAGAAAGTGCAAACTCCACACAGTCAGTGACCAAAGGCTGGAATTGAACCCGGATCGCAGGCGCTGTGAGGTAGCCACTGTGACAACGTGCCACCGTATGAGGTCATAACACGTCATTTTCTCAGGTCAAGCATGATCTCATTGAAATACGGAGCATATTCGATGGGCTGAATGGCCTACTTCTGCTCCAACGTCTTATACCCTGATATTGTGTAAATGTGGACCGGGTCTTGTGTAAAACTCTTGTTAAACCAACACAGACACCGCGTGTCGACTGCATCTGATTATCTGGCGCAGAGAAGGTGAGTGTGGAACACGTGTCGTACCCATCAAACTCTGCTACTCACCTGACTGAGATTTGTTCTGTATCTGTAAATCACAGGTAGTGTTCGCGAGTGGAGGGAACACTTTGCACCTCAGTCTCTGGAACAGTTTGTGAGAGCAGGATTCCTTCATTATGAGTCAATATCTGGTACTGTATGTGAGGGCGGGATTCAGTTTCTATCAAACATTGGTACTGAATGTCACTGTTGAAATCTTTCTGTATCTATCAATCACAATTACTGTTTGGGAAAAGTGAGATTAATGCGTAACATCAGCACGGCTGTGACAGACAGAGAAAGACACACAGAAAAGCAGGAAGAGACTATCAGGCCGCACACACAATGACACAGAAAAGGTGCCGAGATGGAGAAAAAGGTGATTTAGGAAAATGTGTTTTCTGCTGCACACAGAGAGGCCCTGCTTGTAAATGTATATCCTGCTGTGTAACTGTTCTCCCTGCTGTGTAACTGTGCTCGATGCTGTGTAACCGTGCTCTCTGCTGTGTAACTGTGCTCACTGCTGTGTAACTGTGCCTGCTGCTGTGTAACTGAGCTCTCCGCTGTGTAACTGAGCTCTCTGCTATGTAACTGAGCTCCCTGCTGTGTAACAGTGCTCTTTGCTGTGTACACGTGCTCTCTGCTTTGTAACTGTGCTCTCTGCTGCGTAACTGTGCCTGCTGCTGTGTAACTGAGCTCTCCGCTGTGTAACTGAGCTCTCTGCTATGTAAGTGAGCTCCCTGCTGTGTAACTGTGCTCTCTGCTGTGTAACTGTGCTCTCTGCTGTGTAACTGTGCTCTCTGCTGCGTAACTCTGCCTGCTGCTGTGTAACTAAGCTCTCTGCTGTGTAACTGTGCTCTCTGTTATGTAACTAAGCTATCTGCTGTATAACCGTGCTCGCTGTTGTGTAACTGAGCTCTCTGCTATGTAACTGAGCTCTCTGCTGTGCAACCGTGCTCTCTGCTTTGTAACTGTGCTCTCTGCTGTGTAACTGTGCTCACTGCTGTGTAACTGTGCCTGCTGCTGTGTAACTGATCTCTCCGCTGTGTAACTGAGCTCTCTGCTATGTAACTGAGCTCCCTGCTGTGTAACTGTGCTCTCTGCTGTGTAACTGTGCTCTCTGCTGTGTAACTGTGCTCTCTGCTGCGTAACTCTGCCTGCTGCTGTGTAACTAAGCTCTCTGCTGTGTAACTGAGCTCTCTGTTATGTAACTGAGCTATCTGCTGTGTAACCGCGCTCGCTGTTGTGTAACTGAGCTCTCTGCTATGTAACTGAGCTCTCTGCTGTGCAACCATGCTCTCTGCTTTGTAACTGTGCTCTCTGCTGTGTAACCGGGCTCTCTGCTGTGTAACCGTGCTCGCTGCTGTGTAACCGTGCTCTCTGCTGTGTAACTGTGCTCTCTGCTGTTACTGTGCTCTCTGCTTTGTAACTGTGCTCTCTGCTGTGTAACTGGGCTCTCTGCTGTGTAACTGAGCTCTCTGCTGTGTAACCTTGCTCCCTGCTGTGTAACTGTGCTCTCTGCTGTGTAACCGTGCTCTCTCCTACATAACTGAGCTCTCTGCTGTGTAACTGTGCTCTCTGCTGTGTAACTGAGCTCTCTGCTGTGTAACAGTGCTCTCAGCTGTGTAACTGAACTCTCTGCTGTGTAACTGAGCTCTCTGCTGTGTAACTGAGCTCTCTGCTCTGTAACCGTGCTCGCTGCTGTGTAACTGTGCTCTCTGCTGTGTAACCTTGCTCTCTGCTGTGGAACCGTGTTCTCTGCTGTGTAACCGTGCTCTCTGCTTTGTAACTGTGCTCTCTGCTGTGTAACCGGGCTCTCTGCTGTGTAACTGAGCTCTCTGCTGTCTAACTGAGCTCTCAGCTGTGTAACTGAGCTCATTGCTTTGTAACCGTGCTCTCGGCTGAGTAACTGAGCTCTCTGCTGTGTAACTGAGCTCTCTGCATTGTAACCGTGCTCTCTGCGGTGTAACTGAGCTCTCTGCTGTGTAACTGAGCTCTCTGCGGTGTAAACGTGCTCGCTGCTGTGTAACTGAGCTCTCAGCTGTGTAACAGAGCTCTCTGCTTTGTAACCGTGCTCTCTTCTGAGTAACTGAGCTCTCTTTTGTGTAACTGAGCTCTCTGCTGTGTAACCGTGCTCGCTGCTGTGTAACTGTGCTCTCTGCTGTGTAACCTTGCTCTCTGCTGTGTAACTGCGCTCTCTGCTGTGTAACCGTGCTCTCTGCTGTGTAAACGTTCTCTCTGCTATGTAACTGTGCTCTCTGCTGTGTAACTGAACTCTCTGCTATGCAACTGAGCTCTCTGCTGTGTAACTGTGCTCTCTGCTGTGTAACTGAGCTCTCTGCTGTGTAACTGAGCTCGCTGCTGTGTAACTGAGCTCTCTGCTGTGTAACCGTGTTCACTGCTGTGTAACTGTGCTCTCTGCTGTGTATCCTTGCTCTCTGCTGTGTAACTGTACTCTCTGCTGTGTAACCGTGCTCTCTGCTGTGTAACCGTGCTCTCTGCTATGTAACTGTGCTCTCTGCTGTGTAACTGGGCTCTCTGCAGTGTAATTGTGCTCTCTGCTGTGTAACTGAGCTCTCTGCTGTGTAACTGTGCTCTCTGCTGTGTAACCGTGCTGTCTGCTGTGTAACTGTACTCTCTGCTGTGTAACTGTGCTCTCTTCTGTGTAACTGAGCTTTCTGCTGTGTAATTGTGCTCACTGCTGTGTAACTGTGCTCTCTGCTGTGTAACTGTGCTCTCTGCTGTGTAACTGTGCTCTCTGCTGTGTAAATGTGCTCTCTGCTGTGTAACCTTGATCTCTGCTGTGTAACTGTGCTCTCTGCTGTGTAACTGTGCTCTCTGCTGTGTAACCGTGCTGGCTGCTGTGTAAATGTGTTCTCTGTTGTGTAACCTTGCTTTCTGCTATGTAACTGCACACTCTGCTGTGTAACGGGGCTCTCTGCTGTGTAACTGTGCTCTCTGCTGTGTAACTGTGCTCTCTGTTGTGTAACTGAGCTTTCTGCTGTGTAACTGTGCTCTCTGCTGTGTAACTGTGCTCTCTGCTGTGTAAATGTGCTCTCTGCTGTGTAACCGTGCTGTCTGCTGTGTAACTGTGCTCTCTGCTGTGTAACTGAGCTCCCTGCTGTATAACTGTGCTCTCTGCTGTGCACTGTGCTCTCGGCTGTGTAACCGTGCTCTCTGCTGTGTAACTGTGCTCTCTGCTGTGTAACTGTGCTCTCTGCTGTGTAACTGTGCTCTCTGCTGTGTAACCGTTCTGTCTGCTGTGTAACTCTGCACTCTGCTGTGTAACAGATCTCTCTGCTGTGTAACTGAGGTCTTTGCTGTTTACCGTGCTCCCTGCTGTGTAACGCTACTCTCTGCTGTGTAACTGTGCTCTCTGCTGTGTAACAGAGCTCTCTGCTGTGTAACTGAGGTCTTTGCTGTTTAACCGTGCTCTCTGCTGTGTAACCTTGCTCTCTGCTGTGTAACCGTGCTCTCTGCTGTGTAACTGTGCTCTCTGCTGTGTAACTGAGCTCTCTGCTGTGTAACTGAGCTCTCTGATGAGTAACCGCGCTCTCTGCTATGTATCTGTGCGCTCTGCTGTGTAACTGAGCTCTCTGCTATGTAACTGAGCTCTCTGCTGTGTAACTATGGTCTCTGCTGTGTAACTGAGCTCTCTGCTGTGTAACTGTGCTCTCTGCTGTGTAACCGTGGTCTCTGCTTTGTAACTGTGCTATCTGCTGTGTAACCTGGCTCTCTGCTGTGTAACTGAGCTCTCTGCTGTGTAACTGAGCTCTCTGCTGTGTAACTGAGCTCTCTGCTTTGTAACCGTGCTCTCTGCGGTGTAACTGAGCTCTCTGCGGTGTAACTGAGCTCTCTGCTGTGTAACTGATCTCTCTGCTGTGTAACTGTGCTCTCTGCTGTGTAACTGAGCTGTCTGCTGTGTAATTGTGCTCTCTGCTGTGTAACTGAGCTCTCTGCTGTGTAACTGTGCTCTCTGCTGTGTAACCGTGCTGTCTGCTGTGTAACTGTGCTCTCTGCTGTGTAATTGTGCTCTCTGCTGTGTAACTGAGCTCTCTGCTGTGTAACTGTGCTCTCTGCTGTGTAACCGCGCTGTCTGTTGTGTAACTGAGCTCTCTGCTGTGTAACTGTGCTTTCTGCTGTGTAATTGTGCTCACTGCTGTGTAACTGTGCTCTCTGCTGTGTAACTGTGCTCTCTGCTGTGTAACTGTGCTCTCTGCTGTGGAAATGTGCTCTATGCTGTGTAACCTTGATCTCTGCTGTGTAACTGTGCTCCCTGCTGTGTAACTGTGCTCTCGGTTGTGTAACCGTGCTGGCTGCTGCGTAAATGTGCTCTCTGCTGTGTAACCTTGTTCTCTGCTGTGTAACTGTGCTCTCTGCTGTGTAACTGTGCTCTCTGCTGTGCATCTGCGCTCTCTGCTATGTAACTGTGCTCTCTGCTGTGTAACTGTGCTCTCTGCTGTGTAACTGTGCTCTCTGCTGTGTAACTGAGCTCTCTGCTATGTAACTGAGCTCTGTGCTGTGTAACTGTGCTCTCTGCTGTGTAACTGAGCTCTCTGCTGTGTAACTGAGCTCTCTGCTGTGTTACTGAGCTCTCTGCTGTTTAACCGTGCTCGCTGCTGTGTAACTGTGCTTTCTGCTGTGTAACCTTGCTCTCTGCTGTGTAACTGTGCTCTCTGCTGTGTAACCGTGCTCTCTGCTGTGTAACCGTGCTCTCTGCTATGTTATGTAACTGTGCTCTCTGCTGTGTAACTGAGCTCTCTGCTGTGTAATTGTGCTCTCTGCTGTGTAACTGAGCTCTCTACTGTGTAACTGAGCTCTCTGCTGTGTAACTGTGCTCTCTGCAGTGTTACCGTGCTCTCTGCTGTGTAACCGTGCTCTCTGCTATGTAACTGTGCTCTCTGCTGTGTAAAAGTGCTCTCTGCTGTGTAACTGAGCTTTCTGCTGTGTAATTGTGCTCACTGCTGTGTAACTGTGCTCTCTGCTGTGCAACTGTGCTCTCTGCTGTGTAACCGTGCTCTCTGCTGTGTAACCGGGCTCTCTGCTATGTAACTGTGCTCTCTGCTGTGTAACTGAGCTCTCTGCTGTGTAATTGTGCTCTCTGCTGTGTAACTGAGCTCTCTGCTGTGTAACTGAGCTCTCTGCTGTGTAACTGAGCTCTCAGCTGTGTAACTGAGCTCTCTGCTTTGTAACCGTGATCTCTGCTGTGTAACTGAGCTCTCTGCTGTGTAACTGTGCTCTCTGCTGTGTAACTGTGCACTCTGCTGTGTAAATGTGCTCTATGCTGTGAAACCTTGACCTCTGCTATGTAACTGAGCTCTCTGCTGTGTAACTGTGCTCTCTGCTGTGTAACCTTGCTCTCTGCTGTGTAACTGTGCTCTCTGCTGTGGAACCGTGCTCGCTGCTGTGTAACCGTGCTCTCTGCTATGTAACTGAGCTCTCTGCTGTGTAACCGTGCTCGCTGCTGTGTAACTGTGCTCTCTGATGTGTAACCTTGCTCTCTGCTGTGTAACTGTGCTCTCTGCTGTGTAACCGTGCTCTCTGCTGTGTAAGTGAGCTCTCTGCTATGTAACTGAGCTCTCTGCTGTGTAACTGTGCTCTCTGCTGTGTAACTGAGCTCTCTGCTGTGTAACTGAGCTCTCTGCTGTGTAACTGAGCTCTCTGCTGTGTAACCGTGCTCGCTGCTGTGTAACTGTGCTCTCTGCTGTGTAACCTTGCTCTCTGCTGTGTAACTGTGCTCTCTGCTGTGTACCGTGCTCTCTGCTGTGTAACTGTGCTCACTGCTGTGTAACTGTGCACCCTGCTGTTTAACTGAGCTCTCTGCTGTGTAACTGTGCACTCTGCTGTGTAACAGAGCTCTCTGCTGTGTAACTCTGCACCCTGCTGTGTAACAAAGCTCTCTGCTGTGTAACTGTGCACCCTGCTGTGTAACTGTGCTCTCTGTCATGGAACCGTGACTCTGCCGGTGACAGAACTTCACTGTGGTTGTGCTAATCATTCCCTGTTGTGTAAATGTGTTCCCAGTTGTGGAAATATGATCCGTCTGAAGCAGAACCTTTCTCCGCCATTACTGAGACTAAATTTCAATTCTAGATTTATTAAATCTTGTCACGAAAGGTAAGTTCAGGCCTCTGGATTCCCAGTCCAGCGACATAACCTTGTGTTCCTGTTATCAAATCAGTTCGTTCAGCTCAACATTCTCAATACTGTGAAGGCGTGGCGCCAAATCTAATGGTTTTTTTTTCCCACGCAGATTCAATCCCTACTCACAGAAAGACTGGGACACCGTTCATCGCATTACTGCAATCCCGCGTGTCTGGTTTTACAATGCTTTCTATAGAACGAATTGGCAGTGCAGATATAAGCTGCGATGGCCGAGTGGTTAAGGCGTTGGACTCGAAATCCAATGGGGTTTCCCCGCGTAGGTTCGAACCCTACTCGCAGCGAAATAATGGTAATGTTGGAGCCATTTGTTCGAAAAATGCGGTGTCGTTTTCATCATTCAATGTTTTCTGATGAAATGTCATTACATAAGAATCTTCTTGTGCCCTGAAGCTGTGTTTCTCATTCTGCTTTCGCTCTGAATTTTCTGATTTGTCAGGACAAGATCACCACTTCAGTAACGTTCATATTAACTTCATCAGGAACCAGAATTGTGAAAATTCACAAAGCAATGTGAAATTTATTTTTGTCACATCTTTTGCCAGAATTTATCATATATCAGAATTTTTAATGTCTCTTATTGTGAAACTGACCAGCCGAACTGAAAGTTCTAAATAAAGCAGCGCAACAAATTGAAGGCTTGTCAACAGCCGGGAAGGGAGCAATGCTCCCCATATACCGTCCCTGCTGACTCACCATGGCCCAACTATTGTTTATCTTCACTTTGCATTTGCTTGAGAAACTGTTTTTAATCATTCTTACAATGTTTATGTTATTTCACTCCAATTTAAGAATGTTCCGAAAGTGTCCGTGTCGCACGGCTCCCGTTCAGCCAGGAGATGGCACCAGTCCACAATAAATGTATTTATTTCTGATGTTCTGTGTGTAACAACAATCGCTTATTGTCACAAGTCGGCTTCAGTGAAGTTACTGTGAAAAGCCACGTTCCGGCGCCTGTTTCGGCAGGCCGTACGGTACCATTACATAGGACTCTTACTGCAGCCTGAGACCTCAACTCGTCCTTGTGTCCCGATGCTGCCGTTTGTAACCTGCTTAAATCATCACTTTTATTAATTAGTCATCATTTTGTAAGTAACCTAGGTGCTAATTTCACCAGGTACCAGGAGTGTCCATAACACAGTTTGTAAACTGAAATGTACTTGTCTCATTTTTCTGGCCCGGATAACCCAGCTGTTTACTATTGTTTCTAACTGAGAACTCATGTGTTCAAAAAACATTTGTACTGAAAAAGAATGAAGCTGGATTTTAAGAAAGAAGCGCACGAATGAAGATTATTTTGTGTATTGTATTTGAGGAGTGTCCAAATTTAAAATGCTCATGAATGAAAGTGTCTTTGCCGAACGCCTCCCGTTCAGCCAGGAGATGGCACCAGTCCACAATAAATGTATTTATGCAGTTTATTTCCAATGTTATGAATCATTACATAGGGCTCTTACTCTGGCCTGAGAGCTTACCTTGTCTCTGTGTCCTGAGGCTGCCATCTTCACCCTGTTTAAGCAATCATAGAATACTTCTTGTGCAGAAAGAGGACATTCGGCCCATCGAGTCTGCACTGATCACCCCAAGGAGCACCCAACCTACGGCCCATACCCACGTAAACGTTTGGACACTAAGGGCCAATTTAACATGGCCAATCCATCTAAACTGGACATCTTCGGACAGTGGAGGAAACTCACGCAGACACGGGAAGAACGTGCAAGACTGTAACCCAAGGCTGGAATTGACCGCGAGCCCCTGAGTGTTAACCACGGTGACACCCAAAAGCCGACTCTGGTGGGATTTGAACCTACCGCCTCATGGCCACGAATTGCATGTTTTTGTATTAGTTGTCATAATGTAAGCCATGATGTGGGGATGCCGGTGTTGGACTTGGGTGGGCTCAGTAAGAAGTCTTACAGCACCAGGTTTAAGTCCAACAGGTTTCTTTCGATTCACCTGAGGAAGGAGCTGCGCTCCGAAAGCTAGTGATTCGAAAGAAACCTGTTGGACTTTAACCTAGTGTTGTAAGACTTCTTATCACAATGCAAATACATCAGTTGCTGATCTCATCAGGCTCCAGGAGTGTCCGTAAACTGAATGTTGCTTGTGTCATTTTACTGACGCGATTAACCCAACTTTTCACTCTTGTCTCTATTTACGATTTGTTATTGTTTACTAATATTACTTACATTTATTATTACTGTTATTATTATTTACATTGTGTATTTATGCATGTCTTATGTTTTACATGTAAGAACCGATCTGTCTGGGCTGTATGTAGAACAATACTTTTCACTGTACCTCGGTCCACGTATTATGGGCCAGGGTTTAGAGAACCCCAAAGTATATCACGGAGTTCACCTGACCCACAACTTTAAACACATTTTGGTTATGGGGAGCACAAGGGCCCATTTTACAGGTGTGATGCAACAGAGATCTAAAGTATGTTTAAAACAAAAGTATTTTAATTACATGAATCCAGTTAACATTTTATAAACACACAGTAAACAGTATATCAACTACAAATCCTGACCACTCCCCAAAAGATACAGGACTCTATAGACAACCCTTGATAACTTTCCAAACACCATCTGGCCTTTGCTTGCGAAATCCGACCAACTGTCCTGGCTTGAAACAATTCACACCTCTTTAACCTGGGGTTACCCCTCTCTCTGGCTCTGTAAAGACTTAATTACCTGCAAATGCTCGCATTTAAAGTCTTGCATCTTTGACTTTGTCTATATAAATGTTTCTGGAACCTACCTCTCCATTCAGCTGGGGAAGGAGCAGCGCTCCGAGAGCTAGTGATTTGAAACAAACCTGTTGGACTTTAATTTGGTGTTGTAAGACTTCTTGCTGTATGTGAGAAGGGATAGAATCTCCGTGAAAAAAGACCATTGGATTTGGAGTCCAACCCTTGAACTATTCGAAAATCTCAGCTCCCTAAACGCACTGTTCGACTGATTAAATTGTTGGTGTAACAATATCAGTTACAGATATTCCAGAAATTCATGTTTTTTTAAAAAACATTGCGGTCAGTTGGGCGCAGTTGGTGAAGAAGTGCAGTATTGACTGCGGTGCATTATCTAACCAATCAGAAAAGGTACCAGCTTACACCTGACTAAAGTTAACCAGCTCCCATGCCTTTCAATTCCAGATTTATTAAATCAGTGAATTTAACTGTCACCAGAGGGCGTGTTGGGATTTATTCTCTGTCCCAAAGATTAGTTCGGGCCGCAGGTTTCCCAATCCAGTGTCTTAACCTTTCACCCCAGTTAACAAAAACCGTCCATTCAGCTCATTACTAAACATCTTCCTGAGTAGATTAGAATTCCCGCCACAGAATCTTATTGAACCGATTGACACAAAACATTTTGTTCTGGATGGAGCTTCGATTGTTTATCCAGATCAAACAGAAATTGTGGATTCCTTAGGATCTAAGCAGAGTACCAAGATGAGAGACAATTGAATGAACAAAATAGCAACAAAATAGATTCTGAGACAAGTCGGGAAATGTTTCGACGGAATCGCGGAACTTTGAGCTGAGGAAGGAAAACCAGCAATGTAATTTCTGTTTGAAACGGCCGCGGCAGGACTCGAACCTGCAGTTTTCTGATATTGTCAGTAGATTCACCTTACCCGTTAGGCCACGCAGCCACCTGCTGCGTTGAGATAACTGATGTTAACATCATGTGAGAAAATACTGTGACTAGACGTGTTTCATTTCTGTGTTTTGATGATCCGCTGATTCCCAGATTCCATAAAATACAAGGGAAAGCTCCAGCTGCCGGACATTGTCATTTTCGACGTCGAAAACTCCTTTCACCCTGTGAGCCGTGAAGATTCATGGAGCAACATCCACAAACTCGGCTGCTTCCGGACATGTGTCACATCCTCTGCCTGCTCCACAATCACATACAGTCAGTGATCCTCACCAAGTGAACGAACACAAACTCCCCTCAATAAAAACTGCAGAGAAACAAAGGGTGCGTCATTGCACCAATTCACTTTTCCATTTTCCTCACTTCAATATTGTACCTGTCACCCAGCAACTTCCCCACAGGCCTGGAGAAAATCAAAGGAAGGACAGGAAATTGTTCACACTCCAACCATCTTCATTGGAAAGACAAACTCGATCTTCAGTCATTGAGCTCTAGGCTGTAGGTAATGTTTGTGTGGGTGCTGATTCGGAAACTTAGCCCAGGTCACTGCAGTTATGGATTTGATATCATTTGCGCTGGGAGTTTCTGATAGTGCATCGTGTGTCAGGATGGCCGAGCGGGTCTAAGGCCAGTTCGCAGTTCAGGTCGCAGTCTCCTCTGGAGGCGAGGATTGAAATCCCACCCCTGACATTGGCTGTTCCCCCGCGAGGGTCATCCAACCCCGCGGGATCTCTCACCTGGAAACACAAGGGGAGCAGATACAGAGAAACAGCGACCACCTGCAAGTTCCACTCCGAGACACACACCATCCTGGGAAATATATCACCCTTTCTGTGGCTGGCTCACAATCCCGGAACTCCCTCCCTAACAGCACTGTGTGTGTACATACACCACATGGACTTGCAGCGGCTCAAGAATCACGTCACCGCCAAATTCTCAAGGGTAATTAATTTTGGACAATAGTTGTTGACGGATTCAGCGACACCCACATCCCGTCAAATAACTTTTAAAATATTTTGGTAACCGAGTCCCCTGAACTCAGCTCAGAAAGTTCACAAATCACAAAGCAAATTACCTCAAATGTTGATCATCATAAATAATAAACACAGGAAATGCTGGAAATGCTCAGAATTAAACAGTATCTGTGGGGAGAAAACTAGAAGCAGCGTTCCAGCTCTGTGACTGGATCATTTCCTTCTCCCTCAGTGTGAAATCCTGGACTCAGCTGATAAACAGCAAGATGCCAATCACCAGTCATCAGTATCAGAAACAATGAACCTTTAGGATAGCGAGGCCGAGCGGTCTGAGGAGATGGGTTTAGGTTTCAGTCTCTCCGAGGATGCGGGTGGAAATCCAACCGCTGCCAACATTTGTAGGAAAAGCGGCTAAGGTGGGAAATGGAAATAAAAATGAACGATGTTGCAAAACTCTTGCTCTTATCCCAAAAGATCTTTCCGTTACTGACATTGTTGTGTCCTGTGTAAGTCGAGCTGAACTGATTTGGTGCCGCTTGTTCTCACCTTGCAGCCCGTCAGTCTCTGTATCCCAGGGACCATTTATGACATCATCAAAAACGCCCTCCCCTGCTCTCCCCATTCACCAGACTGAAGGGACAATCCCCTCCGCGACCGCTGCTCCACCGCCAATATCCACTCACTTTCTATCTGCACCTTTCTTTGCAAGTGCAGGAGATGCAACTCCTGCCTTTTTACCCCCTCCCTCCTCATTATCCAAGGGCCCAAAACACTCATCCCAAGTGAACCAGTGAGACACTTGTGCTTTTCAGTTTAATCTCCTGTATCATAGATTATGATCGAATTTACAGTGCAGAAGGAGGCCATTCGCCCCCATCGGTATTTGCTGCCACAATTTGGTCTCATCTACTTCAACAGGTCAGATTACAGACTGTGACCGCTTTGATAAATCTCTGTTCAATCCACAATCATGTCTTTGATTTTCCTGCCACTTGTCATTTCAATTCTCCACCTCTCCCACTCTCACCTTTCTGTCGTTGGTCATCCGTGTTCCAATGGAGATTAACGGGAACTCGAGTAAAACCACCTCAACATTTAAGTAGTCACCCACAGAACTCCGTCCTCAACATCGAGCTCAGTAATTTTAGGTTATGTTTTGTTTGGTGTGTTTCTTGCCCGTCCCTTTTTTTTTTTGCTTCTAATTGCATTCATTCATTTTGCACTTGGACGGCGGAGAGACAGCTGGAGATTTTTCTAGAATGAATTGTAGAGCTCAAGGCTCAGACAGCGGAAGACGCGGCAGCCATTGATGGAACAATGAAAAGTGCAAATGAGCAAGAGGACAGGGATGGGTTCAGAAAGAGAAAGGGAAATGTCTGGGACTGGACCCGGAACTCCAGTCTGGTAAGTGAGAAATCTACCCCTGAACCGCGAATGTTCACACAGCCGCTCATTCCAAGTGTCCAGTCGGAAACCTGTCTGAAGGAACATGCAGTCTGATAGAGCGCCTGTGATAATCCTCCACTGTCTGATCTAAAGCTGCAACATGAGCTGTTCATCACAGCTGTGATAAACGTGTTGGTGTTAGCATTCAGTGGTGTCGATTCACATCATCCTTGTTTGGAGCTGCCTGTGAGGAACAAACTTCCCGCTGATATGTCTGCCCGGTTTGCAATCTGTCTGAGGAGGGAACAGACTGACTCTGGTCAGCAGCTTGCAAAGATTTTATTTTTGTCGAGAATGGGATTTCTTCTGTGATGTTGTTCTGATGGGAAAGGGGAGAGTGACTGGAGTCGCCTTTCAGAAGGGAGTTCGGGGTGGCAGTTTCACTCACCTGGGGACATTGATAAACTTGTTGCTGATTTATTCAAACCTTGCCTAAAAAGCGACTCGGGTGGGATTCGAACCCACAACCTTTGAATGTCTCACCACGACAGCGACGAGAAGTCCAACGCGCTATCCGTTGCGCCACAGAGCCACACCTGCAGCGTTTTCCCATCCCCATATGAGGATTTCTGTAGTTGTCCAACAGGCAGTTCAAAAGTTCAGTAATTCGCACAGTGACGACATTTCAAAACTACTTCATTGTCTGGGAATGTTTTGGGCCGTCCTGTGGTTGTGAAAAGCGCTACAGAAATTCTAGTAAAACTCCGAAAGCACACAGCCAGGTTGGTGCAAAGGGAGGACATGTAGCAGACAAGGAGTGAGGCGATTTATTTTTGTAGGAAGAACAGAAGTAGACAATATAAAATAAAGTGTCTATTTACAAAAAAGAGTGCAGGAACAGCGGGACATGTGTCCAAATCATTGAAGGTGACAGGGCAGGCTGTAAGAGTCGTTTATAAATAAAACAGTGTCATGACTTTATTAACAGCGGCACAGAGTACAAGATGACAGAGGGGTCATCTCTCCCTTTTCAGCTCCTGACTGCAGAGGCTTTTCTTGTGAAACCGTTTATTGGAAAACCTCTTTCCCTGGAGGGAGGCGGGAGTTTGGAACTCGCTGCCTGAAAGGTTGGTGGAGCAGAGCCCCTCATAATATCTAAGAAGTGTTTAGATGGGCATTTGCGATCCCAGGGTACACGAGGCGATGATCCAAGTGCTGGGAAATGGGATGAGAATGGTTCGGTGGTTGTTTCTGACCGGCACAGATGCGATGGGCTGAAGGGCCATTTCTCTGCTGTCTGATTCGATGACTTTATGAATGAAATGCAGCATGTGTTTGCAGCTGTCTCTGTTTATATCCTGTTGTATTCACAGGAACAAACAAACTGGGCTGGTCGTTGAGCACCTCGAGACTGTTCTGCCCTACATTTAGATTGAGTAAGGGCTCCGTGTATTTTAACTCCAGCTCCCTGACTGGATTTCAGAAACCCTCCACAAACGGCAGTCTTATTGAATAATACAGATCCTAGAGATGGATAATCAGCGATAATCACAGCCAGAGAGACCTGCAATAACCCTCAGAGCAGGAAAGACAACTCATTGTCCTTTGGCCCAACAGCAAAATACTGCGGATGCCGCAAATCTGAAACCAAGACAGAAAATGCTGCAAATATTCAGCTGACACGGCAGCTTCTGTGGAGAGAGGAACAGGTCGTTCCAATGAAGGGTCAGGATCTGAAATGTTAACTATTTCTCTTGTTAGTGATACCACAGATTCGTAAAATATTTCAAGCATTCCGGTTTGTTCAGCTAAACATCCTCACACTCTGTAGCTTAGATCAATCCCAGCAGGGTGTCACTGCGTTTGACCTGACCTGTGTGATTGAACACTTCCTCCATAAAGTCACAGAGTCATAGATGTTTACAGCATGGAAACAGGTCCTTCGGCCCAGCTTGTCCATGTTGCCCAGTTTCTATCACCAAGTTAGTCCCACTTGCCCACATTTGATCCATGTCCCTCTATATTCACCCTGCCCAGGTAAATTTGATTTGATCAAATTAGCATTTGATAAGGTTCCCCATGGTAGGCTTATGGAGAAAGTAAGGAGGCATGGGATAGTGGGAAATTTGGCCAGTTAGATAACGAACTGGCTAACTGATAGAAGTCAGAGAGTGCTGGTGGATGGCAAATATTCAGCCTGGATCCCAGTTACCAGTGGCGTACCGCTGGGTCCTCTGCTGTTTGTGATTTTCATTAATGACTTGGATGAGGGAGTTGAAGGGTGGGTCAGTAAATTTGCAGACGATACGAAGATTGGTGGAGTTGTGGATAGTGAGGAGGGCTGTTGTCGGCTGCAAAGAGACATAGATAGGATGCAGAGCTGGGCTGAGAAGTCGCAGATGGAGTTTAACCCTGAAAAGTGTGAGGTTGTCCATTTTGGAAGGACAAATATGAATGCGGAATACAGGGTTAACGGTAGATTTCTTGGCAATGTGGAGGAGAAGAGAGATCTTGGGGTCTATGTTTATACATCTTTGAAAGTTGCCACTCAAGTGGATAGAGCTGTGAAGAAGGCCTATGGTGTGCTCGCGTTCATTAACAGAGGGATTGAATTTAAGAGCCGTGAGGTGATGATGCAGCTGTACAAAACTTTGGTAAGGCCACAGTTGGAGTACTGTGTACAGTTCTGGTCGCCTCATTTTAGGAAGGATGTGGAAGCTTTGGAAAAGGTGCAAAGAAGATTTACCAGGATGTTGCCTGGAATGGAGAGTAGGTCTTACGAGGAAAGGTTGAGGGTGCTAGGCCTTTTCTCATTAGAACGGAGAAGGATGAGGGGCGACTTGATAGAGGTTTATAAGATGATCAGGGGAACACATAGAGTAGACAGTCAGAGACATTTTCCCCGGGTGGAACAAACCATTACAAGGGGACATAAATTTAAGGTGAAAGGTGGAAGATATAGGAGGGATATCAGAGGTAGGTTCTTTACCCAGAGAGTAGTGGGGGCATGGAATCACTGCCTGTGGAAGTAGTTGAGTCGGAACCATTAGGGACCTTGAAGCAGCTATTGGATAGGTACATGGATTACGGTACAATGATATAGTGTAGATTTATTTGTTCTTAAGGGCAGCACGGTAGCATTGTGGATAGCACAATTGCTTCACAGCTCCAGGTTCCCAGGTTCGATTCCGGCTTGGGTCACTGTCTGTGCGGAGTCTGCACGTCCTCCCCGTGTCTGCGTGGATTCCCTCCGGGTGCTCCGGTTTCCTCCCACAGTCCAAAGATGTGCAGGTTAGGTGAATTGGCCAATGATAAATTGCCCTTAATGTTCAAAATTGCCCTTGGTGTTGGTTGGAGGTGTTGAGTTTGGGTAGGGTGCTCTTTCCAGGAGCCGGTGCAGACTCAAAGGGCCGAATGGCCTCCTTCTGCACTGTAAATACAATGATAATCTATGATTAATCTAGGACAAAGGTTCGGCACAACATCGTGTGTTCTGTGCTGTATGTTCTATGTAAATATCTCACTGTATTTTAAAGGAAAACATTGTACCGATTCTACACTGCCTCTGGCAGCCCATTTCGGATGCTCACCACCCTCCGCATGAAAGCAAATCCTCTCTGGTCTCTTTTGCATCTCTCCCCTCTCACCTCAAACCTATGCCCTTTAGGCTCCTCTACCTTTGGGAACATATGTTGACAATCTGCCTGATCTATGCTCCTCATTATTTTATAGACCTCTATCAGTTCACCTCGAAGCCTCCGACGCTCCAGGGAAAAAATCCAAGCCTGTCCAGTCTCTCCTTATAACCCAGAGGACCAAGTCCTGGTAGCATCCTCGTAAATCTCTTCGGCACTCTTTCTAGTTTACCAATATACTTCCCATAATAGGGTGACTAGAACTGAATATCGTATTTCATGTGTGCTCTTACCAATGTATTGTACAACTTCTAATAAGACGTCCCGACTCCTTTATTCAATATCCTGATCAATAAAACCGAACATGCTGAATGGCTTCTTCACCACCCTGTCCACCTGCGACTCTACTTACAAGGAGCTCCGAACTTGTACCCCTAGATCTCTTTGTTCTGTAATTCTCCCCAAAGAATACAACAGCGCAAAATCTGTCTTTGTTCCAGAATTGCAGGTTTAACTTGTCCTTCACTTTCCAGTGGATAATTTACAGACATTTTAACACAAGGACTGAATTCAGTCCAATGGTTAATGCTTTCGACTAGAAATCAGCTGGATTTTTCCCTTTGACTTCAGTCCTGCTCCCAGAGAATCTGTTCAGTCGTTAAAATAATGTTTTCTTTTGAATCCTTTATTTCCACCGAATGTTGACGCTGAAATTCCTCACAGTTCTCTCCATTGTTATCTACTCTGCAGGTATTGACTGCACCGTCTATTTGAGACATGCTCACAGGGCTGTGAGAGAGGCTTTCTTTCAGGTTTTAGGCCTCTTTTGGTCATTAAACAAAAACCGGATATCTGCAGAGGAACTCGGAATACCAAACCTCTCTTCCCAGGATGAACTTAGTCAGGGGACAAAATGTTGTTTGAATACAGAATAAAAGGTTTGAGGATTTGGGGTGAGATTCCTGGAGATTTGGGAAGAGAGCGATGTTGTGGAGCATTGTGACAATAGCAGGATACGAGTTTGGGAGATTACCCAGTCTGTGTGGGGGGCTGGGGGAAGGAAATTGTCTTGCCTTCCCACCCAAGTTGAATGTTGGGGTTGAGGTGGTGATCAGATTCCGTGCGGAGGGTGAAATCCTTTCACTGAATTTCACGTTTACAGCTCAGGTCCTCGAGGAATCGCTGCTGTATTCCCAGGAGGTGGTGGTCTCATTCTTAAAGCAAAAAACTTCAATCCAGGACCGGTTTGTCAATAAGAACAAGCTGGAGGATTGTGATGATAGAAACTGTTCAGCACTGATTCACTTTATTCATTGTTGTGTCCTGGAATAAACAAGTGGATTGTAGCTGTCCATTAAAAACGCAAATAGAATTCGGAAGTTTCTGGCCAGTAACTTCACAATGTCCACTATTACATCACTCAGCATCCTCAGCTGCATCACATCTGGTCCACATGACATGTCACCATTACCTACAGCCAGTCTTTCTCATTCCTCTTTGACATAAGTTTTATACAAAAGAAAACAATTACGAATGGTCGATGAGGAAAGTGAGCACTTTTATTGAAGGGAGTTTAAAGAAACCTTTGTGATAAAGAAGTGGGATTAAGGAAATGAAAGTAACAATAAGTGGAATGAAGGCACGGGTTGTTCCTGGACTGACTGTAGAATTTGCTGTTTATTTGTTCAATAGAGATTTCAGGCCAATTGTATTTGATGTCATTAAGGAGATTAACATTGAAGGAAGCATGTCGTTGTCTATAATATGTGATTACCTCCTTTTATCAAAATTGCTCTGATAGATGGGATTCAAAGAATTGGAGTCATATGGCATTCCTGTGGATTGTTAGATCCTTGCGAGGGTTCAAACAAATCCTTTGGAAAACCGCCAAGACGGAGGAGATTGTGCAGTGGAGATTGACTGGAGTGGTATCAGTGGTGAAGAGTGTGCTTCCGGAAGATGTATGTCCAATATTGCAAACCAGGCTGCACATTCAGAACCTTCTTACCAACTTCTCATCGATGAAAAGGATGCACTGGTGAAAATCTTCCATGAATCCTTAAATTCTGGAAAATCGCAGCGTGTTTACTTCAGACAGGCATCATAATGAGCGCAGGCTGGTAGTGCCGGAGAGCCTGTTCCCGTGCTGTACTGTTCTTTATGGAAAACTGCCAACATAACACCCTTATTCGAAAAGGGAGGGAGACAGAAACAGATAACTAAATGCTAGTTAGCATAATATCTGTCATGTGGAAACTGTTAGAGTCCATTCTAAAGGTTATAATAGCAGAACATTTAGCAATATATAACATAATGAAACAGATTCAGCATGGCTTCAAGAAGGGCACATCATGCATGACAATCTGTTCTAATTATTTGAAGTGGTAATGTTCAGGATAAATAAAGGGGAATCCTGCCTCCAGCTGCCTCCCTACCTCCAGCTCCCTCCATCTGCTTCTCTCACAATATCACCCATTGTGTCACTCACCTCTTTTCCCCCCTCTCACCCTTCCTCGCTTTTCCTATCCGCCCTCTATCTCTAATCCATTTCCCTTTCTCTGGGATCTGCCTTGTCTCCAGGCTCCCACTGACCCCGGGTTCGGGGACTCTCAGGCCGGCCAGGGCTCTTTAACCGGCTCCATTCACAGGAAAAAAGACTTCAGTTTGCACAATATCATCCGCTCTCTCTGAAACCCCCAAACTGAAATTCAGACTCACCGTGAAGGTGAAGACTGCGAGGGCGGCATGGCGGCACAGTGGTTAGCACTGCTGCCTCACGGCGCCGAGGTGCCAGGTTCGATCCCGGCAATGGGTCACTCGCCGTGTCGAGTTTGCACATTCTCCCGTGTTTGCGTGAGTTTCGTCCCCTGAATCCTATGATGTGCAAGCGAGGTGGATTGGCCACGCTAAATTGCCCCTTAATTGGGAAAAATGAATTGGGTACTGTAAATTGTTTAAAAACAAGGTGAAGACTGCGGGTCCCTCTCCTGCTGTTTAACACAGATCACTACAACTGGGCACAGTGAGCAGAAAGAAATTCGTGTTGTTTGTGTACATTTCACTCCAATTTGAAACGCTCCTGAATGAAAGTGTCTGTGTCACACGGCCCCCGTTCAGCCAGGAGATTGCACCAGTCCACAATAAATGTATTTAAGCAATTTATTTCTGATGTTCTGTGTGTCATTACATAGGACCCTTACTCTGATCTGAGACCTTACCTTGTCCTTGTGCCCTGATGCTGCACTTTTCATCCTGTTTCGGTAATAACTTTTTACTGGTATTAATTATGTAACTTACTTAGTGATTAATTTATTCAGACACTAGGAGTTTTTTAAGCTCATTTTGTAGACGGAACTTTGCGTGGTTCGTATTTCTGGCCCGTTTAACCCACCTATTTACTATTGCTTCAGACTGAGAACTTAGTTATTAATGTTGAAGATTGTCGTTAATTTAAACTATGTTTCCACTCAAAACAAATTGATGCTGGTTGTTAGATATGAAACCCATGGGTGATGAGAAAAATTGGTGAAATTTATTTGAGGAGTGTCCACTCCTTTTCTGTCCTGACCTGCGATATTTAATTAAATAATTCACCACTGTGATGGATAGGAACTGAACCTGGGACATGCTGGGACAGTCACCACTATACCACCACCTGTCCCCGGGCTATGCCACCCGCTCTGTATTTATAGAACGAATACACAAACAATGAAGCGGGGGAATGTATTAAATCAGAGATTGGATATTCTTGTAACCAATATAGCTGTAATGGGAATCTTTCATTTTCCGATAGATCGGGATGAGCTGGGTCGCTCAGTCAGAAATCAGATATCTGGGGATTTAAATGTGATTACTGCAATGATAATATTTAAACATGTTAATGTTATTTTGCTCCAATTGAAGCGTGTCACGAATACATTACCTTGTTGCACAACTTGCTTTCAGCCAGGAGATGGCAGCAGTGCGCAATAGTTTGGGTCTCCTGTTTGTGTCCACAGATCTAGATAGGAATGGAGCTGCTGCTGCCCGGGGAGCTGCCAAGCAAGAGGCACAGATATTGACCAACTGCACCCGCTCCAAATAGATTCCCCAAATTACTGAACAAATCAAAACAAGCACAAATCATATTTGAAGAAACTATGACAGTGACTCTGAAAACAATACACCAACACCTCTGAAATAATCGATTTGCTGTAACTAATAAAAGATGAACTGTTTCAATATCAGCCGTAGTTCCTTACCAGTTCTCAGACAGGCACCGACTGGTTAGAAGTTTGCTTCACTTTTCAAGGTCCGGCTCAATAAAATCAATCACAGGCCCATGATCTGCTTTCCTCCTGTTCTCAGACACATCCACTTTGTACAAGGGCGCACTAACTGCTTTTCAGAGTAAGAGTCAGACTGCAATCACCTCGTTCTCTCTCGATCCCTTTATCTCAGAGCCACCTCACAACCAGGAATGGAACTTCTCACAGAGCCAAGAATGGAATCGGTTGTCGATTCTTCCACTGATTCAGGACCGTCCATCACCAGGACGTATTCGTCCAAAAGAGTTGGGATGAAATAGGGCTGAGTTTCACTGTATCCAATCAGTCCCCGGAGAAGCACAAAAACAGTGAGTGAGGGAGAGAGAAAGAAACAAAGAATCAGATAGAGAGATAAAATATGTTCCATTTCTACCACGATCTTTTGACACAAATACATTCAGCTGAATGAAAGCAAACCACGTTTCCATTCGCTGCCGTTGCTGCTCCTCCTTCCAAACGTTGCAGGAAACGTTATTATTTATTGATTGTTGTTTTGAGTGCGGGCTTCTTTATATTTCGTTCAGTTTCCCCCAAAAATGTTAAATATCTGACTGAACACGAACCGTTCATTTACAAACATTCCGATTCGTTCTCGAGTCAGTGGCTTGTGCGGGGAGTTTACCAAATATTTCGAATCACAGTCGCTGCGAGCAGGGGTCGAACCTGCGCGGGGAATCCCCATTGGATTTCAAGTCCAACGCCTTAACCACTCGGCCATCGCAGCTGTGTCTACTGTGTCATTCATTAGTAATTTGGTCGATAGAATACATTCTAAACCCAGCCTGGAATCACTCCAGGAAGTTACTGCATTCAAACGATCAACGGGGCCCCGGGGTTTATGTGAGGACGGGTTGAATCTGCGTGGAAAGTGACCATTGGATTTGGAGAGAAGCCTCGAGAGACTCGAAAACCTCAGCTCCCTAAACGCACAATTCCACTGATTAAATAGTTTGTGAAACAACATCAGTTACATTGGAAATATATTAGAAATTCCAATGGAACAGAGCCACACTTCCCAGTCTGGAAGTAAATCAAAGTGATGAAATCTCGGAATTACAGCACAGAAGGAGACCTGTGCAGGCCGAATGGTCACATGATGACCTGATGACGCAACGAACATGATCACGTGTCTGGATTCCGGCAGTTCTCCCCGGATCGCGGTCAGAGCACAAGCCAGGAGCCGCTGTTCAACTATTAAGTCAGATATTTTTTATTACAAGTCTTCGGTCGCCAGTCATTGAGAGAGCAGCATTTCTACATGGTGTCAGGAGTGGGCAGTGTGGCAGAAGGACTCCACCGCATCAACATCCTTGGATCATAGAATCGTAGAATATCCAGCTCAGAAGGAAGCCATTCGGCCCAATGAGTCAGCACTGTCCCTCCGAATGAGCACCACAGCAACTCTCTTCAAGAAGAGGTTTAAGGGATAGTGCAGCACCAGCCCGGCTAGCTCAGTCGGTAGAGCATGGGACTCTTAATCCCAGCGTCGTGGGTTCGAGCCCCACGTTGGGCGCGTCTATGTTATTATCTGAAAATATTGATGCTGAATGAGCTGTCTTCACAACAGGAACACAAGGTTATGTCGCTGGACTGGGAATCCTTGATGACAAGATTTAATAAATCTGGAATTGAAATTTCGGCTCAATAATGGCGGATCATAATTCCACAATTGGGAATGATTTGACACAACCACAGTGCAGATCTGTCCCCGGCCGAGTCACGGTTCCATGACAGAGAGAACAGTTACACAGCAGAGAGCTCAGTTCCACAGCAAAGAGCACGGTTATACAGCAGAAAGCTCAGTTACACTGCAGAGAGCAAGGTTACACAGCAGAGAGTTCAGTTACACAGCAGGGCCTCTCTGCAGTAGAAAACACATTTTCCTTAAAAACCATTTTCTCCATCTCGGCACCTTTTCTGTGTGTCATTGTGTGTGTTTCCTGATAGTCTCTTCCTGATTTTCTGTGCGTCTCTGTCTGTCACAGCCGTGCTGCTGTTATGTATTAATCTCACTTTTCCCAAACAGTAATTGTGATTGATAAATACAGAAAGATTTCCACACTGACATTCAGTACCAATGTCTGATAGAGACTGAACCCCACCCTCACATACAGTACCAGACATTGACTCATAATGAAGGAATCCTGCTCTCACAAACTGTCCCAGAGACTGAGGTGCAGAGTGTTCCCTCCACTCGCGAACACTACCTGTGACGTACAGATACAGAACAAATCTCAGTCAGGTGAGTAGCAGAGTTTGATGGGTACGACATGGATTCCACAATCAGCTTCTCTGCGCCAGATAATCAGATGCAGTCGACACGTGGTGTCTATGTTGGTTTAACAAGGGTTTTACACAAGAACAGGAACACATTTACACAATATCAGGGTATAAGACGTAGGAGCAGAAGTAGACCATTCACCCCATCGAATATGCTACTTATTTCAATGAGATCATGCTTGATCTGATATATGACGTGTTATGAACTCATACGGTGGCACGTTGTCACAGTGGCTACCTCACAGCGCCAGCGATCCGGGTTCAATTCCAGCCTTTGGTCACTGACTGTGTGGAGTTTGCACTTTCTCTCCGTGTCTGTGTGGGTTTCCTCCGGGTGCTGCGATTTCCTCGCACAGTCCAAATGTGTGCGGGTTAGGTGGACTGTCCATGCTAAATTGCCCCTTAGTGTTCAGAAAGTTGGGTGGTGTTACAGGGATGTGGTAGGGACACAGAGGCTCTTTCAGAGGGTCGGTGCCGAGTCGATGGGCCGAATTGCCTCCTTTTACATTTTAATGATTTCATGATAATCCTCATGCCCACTTTCCCGTCTTTCTATCTCTAGATTTCATGATGAACCTTTAAAACCAACATTCAAACCAAGCCTCAGGTACCAGTAACTCCTCAATGGTCGTTCATTTCCCGGCTGTCAATCATTTGGTCAGTCTGAGGAAGTCACTTCCTGGAAATGTCATACATTGAAACAGTTCTAAAGTAAATTAAGTCGCTCTAGTCCCTGATGAACATAGGCTGCTTTCCCCTTTGAGGGTGAGATCTGACTGGTGGTGATTTAACCTGAGGTTCACCATACCTCAGGCGAGGAGCAATAATAATAATAATAAGAAGAATCGCTTATTGTCACAAGTTGGCTTCAATGAAATTACTGTGAAAAGCCCCGAGTCGCCACATTCCGGCGCCTGTTCGGGAAGGCTGCAACGGGAATTGTGAGAAGGCGGGGTTTTCATGATTCAGTTCTGGCATAACCATGTGATCTGAATCTAATTCATCTGGTTTTCCTTCTGCTAATCTGGTCTCACAATGGGGCAAACCTCACTGATTTGATAGACGAGTGATCGTTCTTCAGTCTTGTCATGGCCGGACCCGCTGAATATGGAGGCATATCCTGTGTGGCAGGATTTAGCTCCAACTCAATCTATCATTTTGTGGATGATACCACTGTGGTAGGTCGTATCGCAAACAATGACGAATCAAATACAGAAGGTAGATAAATGACATGGTTGCATAGTGCACTGTCATGAATGAAATGAAATGAAAAGAAATGAAATGAAAATCGCTTATTGTCACGAGTAGGCTTCAATGAAGTTACTGTGAAAAGCCCCAAGTCGCCACATTCCGTCGCCTGTTCGGGGAGGCTGGTACGGGAAACGAACCGTGCTGCTGGCCTGCCTTGGTCTGCTTTAAAAGCCAGAGATTTAGCCTAGTGTGCTAAACCAGCCCCTGTCATGTGAGTGTACCTTCAAGACTGGATGTTTAAGCAATGTACATTTAAGAAAACAGTGATGTCAGACAGTGGGTGGAGCTGGGCTTTAGGTTAGCCATTTTGCAGGTTTTTAGTTTCAGTTTTAAAAGCACCTTGTGTGTGTCTGTGTGTTTCCAGAGAGCTGCAAGTTTGAAAAGAGCTTGGGAGTGTCTGTGTTTGCAGGGCGCTGGATCTCTGGCATAAAAGACCATCTCGGGATCATTTGGGTGATTTAAATTCATAATTGTAAAGCCCTTAACATGATGTGATTCTGTTTGAAGGTGTTAAGTCGCTTGGAAGTTTGAAGGAACATTTTAATGAATTATTTACTGTTGCAATATTTTCTGAGTTATCTTTGAAGTAAGGGGTGTTAAGAGATCCAATGTTTATTGAAGATGTTAAGTTGAGTTCATGGAATAAACAGTGTTTGGTGTTTAAAAACCCACGTGTCCATAATTGTAATGCCATACCTAGGGAAAAAGCCGAGTGCTAGGAAAAGCAACAAATCAATTAAAGGGAGAGGTTGGTTGAACTCCATGATACATTTTGGGGTTCTGAAAACGCCTCGCCCATAACAATTGGGGGCTCGTCCGGAATAAAAGTCTGTCGATTGGATTGGCTTTTGTGAACTTAAAGACAGTGAAGGATTGTTGCTTTTCCGGTGTGGTATTTTAGTTTAAGTGGAGAGAGTGTTGTGAACAATGGCTCTTTCAGAGGCTCAGAAGTTTTTGGGGGTGGAGAATGTCACACTTTACGGACAGAAACGAAAAGCAGACTGTTAGATTTGGCAAGGATATTGCAGTTAACATTACCTGACAAAATGCGGAAAAGATGCGGTGGTCAAGCATTTACAGTTGCCTGAGATAAGGTTTGACTCATTGGAAACGGCAAAAATTCAGTTGCAAATTAAACAAATGGAACATGAGAAAGAATTCAAGCGGCTTGCATACGAGAGTGAGAGAGAGGAACAAGAAAGAGAGAGAGAGGAAAAAGAAAGAGAAAGAGAGAGAGGAAAAAGAAAAGGAGAGAGAAGAAAGGAGAAAATCAAGAATAGCCCGAGCAGAACAAAAAGAAAAAGAAAGGGAGATACAGATCAGGGAAAAAGATAAAGAGAGGGAGTTTGAACATCAGAAAATGGCCATGAACCATGACAATCAGTTAAAATTGGCAGACGTAAAGTGAAACAGACAGCTGGATGATAGCCATGAAGATAGTGAGTATGGACTTCCGGGTGCGGCGATGACCAGCTGAGTCGGACATTTCGGCAGCTCCCGGTGAAACTGACTTTTGGGCTCTTGATAGGAGCCCCAACGGCAATTTTGACGGCTAAAAACACTGTGCGGTAAACCAGAAGGGAATCCCCCCTGGATACGGATGGAAAAAGGAGGAGAAAGTGGCCGGATTGCAGTGGATCCTTTAGAACAGCGGCAAGGAAGGCAAGCAAAATCCAAGATGGCGTCGGAAGGTGGCAGTTTAACATGGGGCCTTGAACAACAGGAGTTCTTGAAATGCTGTGTGGAAGACCTCAAAAAGGAAATGAAGAAAGAGCTGTTGGCCCCGATACTACAGGCGATCGAAGGGTTAAAGGAGGAACAAAAGACCCAGGAGCGGGAGCTCCGGGTCGTGAAGGCAAAGGCAGCCGAGAATGAGGATGACATACAGGGCCTGGTGGTGAAGACGGAGACGCATGAGGCACATCAGAAACGATGTGTGGAAAGGTTGGAGGCACTGGAGAACAATGCAAGGAGGAACAACCTGAGGATTCTTGGTCTTCCTGAAGGTGTGGAGGGAGCGGATGTCGGGGCATATGTGAGCATGATGCTGCACTCGTTAATGGGAGCGGAGGCCCCGGCGGGCCCGTTGGAGGTGGAGGGAGCATACCGAGTGATGGCGCGAGGACCGAGAGCAGGAGAAATTCCCAGAGCCATAGTGGTGAGATTCCTCCGTTTTCAGGATAAAGAAATGGTCCTTAGATGGGCAAAGAAAACTCGGAGCAGTAAATGGGAGAACGCGGTGATCCGCGTCTATCAAGACTGGAGTGCGGAGGTGGCGAGAAGCAGGGCGAGCTTTAATCGGGCCAAGGCGGTGCTTCATAAAAAGAAGATACAATTTGGAATGCTGCAAACGGCAAGACTGTGGGTCACATATCGAGGGAGGCACCACTACTTTGAGACGGCGGATGAAGCGTGGACTTTTATTGTGGAAGAAAAACTGGAATGAGCGGGTTATTAAAAAGAAAGTTTGAACAAAGTGGTGGGGCGAATGTGGGGGGTGAAGAGGGGGGTTAAAAAGGGGGGAAAGAGGAGTTTTATGTACTAATCCTGCGATGTGGTAACTTTTCTCTCTTCCACAGGTGGTGATGGGGGGAGGTGGAGGATATGGGGCGTTGGCCATTGGGGGCGGGGCCAAGGGAGAAGCGCGGGCTTGGTTCCCGCGCTATGATAATCATGGCGGGAATAGAGAAGCAGGAAGGAGGGGGCATCACACGGTGCGAGCCGAGGTCACGGGGGGAAGCCGAGGTCGGCCAGAGTTTGCTGACTTCTGGGAGCAACATGGGGGGAGTAATTACGCTAGCGGGGGATCCAGCGGGGGAGGGGGGTGGGAGGGGGAATTACTGGGTTGCTGCTGCTGGGGAGAGGGGGGAGCTGGTATGGGAGGGGATGGGCGGGGGGGGGGGGGCACCGCCTGGGGGAGATACAGCTGCGTGGGAACCGGGTGAGGAGCTGGAAAAAGGGGATGGCTAATCGACAAGGGGGGGGGGGGTAGGAAGCCCCCCAACCCGGCTGATCACGTGGACCGTGAGAGGGCTGAACGGGCCGATAAAGAGGGCACGGGTACTCGCACACCTCAAGAAACTTAAGGCAGATGTGGTTATGTTACAGGAAACGCACCTGAAACTGATAGACCAGGTTAGGCTACGCAAAGGATGGGTGGGGCAGGTGTTCCATTCGGGGCTAGATGCGAAAAACAGGGGGGTGGCTATATTAGTGGGGAAGCGGGTAATGTTCGAGGCAAAAACTATAGTGGCGGATAACGGGGGCAGATACGTGATGTTGAGTGGCAAACTACAGGGGGAGACGGTGGTTTTGGTAAACGTATATGCCCCGAACTGGGATGATGCCAATTTTATGAGGCGGATGCTAGGACGCATTCCGGACCTAGAGATGGGAAAGCTGATAATGGGGGGAGATTTTAATACGGTGTTGGAACCAGGGCTGGATAGGTCGAAGTCCAGGACTGGAAGGAGGCCGGCAGCAGCCAAGGTACTTAAAGATTTTATGGAGCAGATGGGAGGTTTGGACCCGTGGAGATTTAGCAGACCTAGGAGTAAGGAGTTCTCGTTTTTCTCCTATGTCCATAAAGTCTACTCGCGAATAGACTTTTTTGTGCTGGGAAGCGCGTTGATCCCGAAGGTGAGGGGAACGGAGTATACGGCTATAGCCATTTCGGATCATGCTCCACACTGGGTGGACTTGGAGATAGGGGAGCAAACAGGAGGGCGCCCACCCTGGAGAATGGACATGGGACTAATGGCAGATGAGGGGTGTGTCTAAGGGTGAGGGGGTGCATTGAAAAGTACTTGGAACTCAATGATAATGGGGAGGTCCAGGTGGGAGTGGTCTGGGAGGCGCTGAAGGCGGTGGTTAGAGGGGAGCTGATATCAATAAGGGTACATAAAGGGAAGCAGGAGAGTAAGGAACGGGAGCGGTTGCTGCAAGAACTTTTGAGGGTGGACAGACAATATGCGGAAGCACCGGAGGAGAGACTGTACAGGGAAAGGCAAAGGCTACATGTAGTATTTGACTTGCTGACTACGGGCACTGCAGAGGCACAATGGAGGAAGGCACAGAGTGTACAGTACGAATATGGGGAGAAGGCGAGCAGGTTGCTGGCACACCAATTGAGGAAAAGGGGAGCAGCGAGGGAAATAGGGGGAGTGAGGGATGAGGAAGGAGAGATGGAGCGGGGAGCGGAGAGATTGAATGGAGTGTTCAAGACATTTTATAAAAAATTATATGAAGCTCAACCCCCGGATGGGAGGGAGAGAATGATGGGCTTTCTGGATCGGCTGGAATTTCCCAAGGTGGAAGAGCAGGAAAGGGTAGGACTGGGAGCACAGATCGAGGTAGAAGAAGTGGTGAAAGTAATTAGGAGCATGCAGGCGGGAAAGGCCCCGGGACTGGATGGATTCCCAGTCGAATTCTATAGAAAATATGTGGACTTGCTCGCCCCAGTATTGACGAGGACCTTTAATGAGGCAAAGGAAAGGGGACAGCTGCCCCCAACTATGTCTGAAGCAACGATATTGCTTCTCTTATAGAAGGAAAAGGACCCGCTACAATGCGGGTCCTATAGACCTATTTCCCTCCTAAATGTAGATGCCAAGATCCTGGCCAAGGTAATGGCAATGAGAATAGAGGAATGTGTCCCGGGGGTGGTCCACGAGGTCCAAACTGGGTTTGTGAAGGGGAGACAGCTGAACACGAATATACGGAGGCTGTTAGGGGTAATGATGATGCCCCCACCAGAGGGGGAAACGGAGATAGTAGTGGCGATGGATGCCGAGAAAGCATTTGATAGAGTGGAGTGGGATTATTTGTGGGAGGTGTTGAGGAGATTTGGTTTTGGAGAGGGGTATGTTAGATGGGTGCAGCTGTTGTATAGGGCCCCGATGGCGAGCGTGGTCACGAATGGACGGGGATCTGCATATTTTCGGCTCCATAGAGGGACAAGGCAGGGATGCCCTCTGTCCCCATTATTGTTTGCACTGGCGATTGAGCCCCTGGCGATAGCGTTGAGGGGTTCCAAGAAGTGGAGGGGAGTACTTAGAGGAGGAGAAGAACACCGGGTATCTTTGTATGCGGACGATTTGTTACTATATGTGGCAGACCCGGCGGAGGGGATGCCAGAAATCTATAGAAAGATAGTCTATAGAAAATACAGCACAGAACAGGCCCTTCGGCCCACGATGTTGTGCCGAACCTTTGTCCTAGATTAATCATAGATTATCATTGAATTTACAGTGCAGAAGGAGGCCATTCGGCCCCTTGAGTCTGCACCGGGTCTTGGAAAGAGCACCCTACCCAAACTCAACACCTCCACCCAACACCAAGGGCAATTTGGACATTAAGGGCAATTTATCATTGGCCAATTCACCTAACCCGCACATCTTTGGACTGTGGGAGGAAACCGGAGCACCCGGAGGAAACCCACGCAAACACGGGGAGGACGTGCAGACTCCGCACAGACAATGACCCAATCCGGAATCGAACCTGGGACCATGGAGCTGTGAAGCAATTGTGCTATGCACAATGCTACCGTGCTGCCCTTAAGAACAAATAAATCTACACTATATCATTTTACCGTAATCCATGTACCTATCCAATAGCTGCTTGAAGGTCCCTAATGTTTCCGACTCAACTACTTCCACAGGCAGTGCATTCCATGCCCCCACTACTCTCTGGGTAAAGAACCTACCTCTGATATCCCTCCTATATCTTCCACCTTTCACCTTAAATTTATGTCCCCTTGTAATGGTGTGTTCCACCCGGGGAAAAAGTCTCTGACTGTCTACTCTATCTATTCCCCTGATCATCTTATAAACCTCTATCAAGTCGCCCCTCATCCTTCTCCGCTCTAATGAGAAAAGGCCTAGCACCCTCAACCTTTCCTCGTAAGACCTACTCTCCATTCCAGGCAACATCCTGGTAAATCTTCTTTGCACCTTTTCCAGAGCTTCCACATCCTTCCTAAAATGAGGCGACCAGAACTGTACACAGTACTCCAAATGTGGCCTTACCAAAGTTTTGTACAGCTGCATCATCACCTCACGGCTCTTAAATTCAATCCCTCTGTTAATGAACGCGAGCACACCATAGGCCTTCTTCACAGCTCTATCCACTTGAGTGGCAACTTTCAAAGATGTATGAACATAGACCCCAAGATCTCTCTGCTCCTCCACATTGCCAAGAACTCTACCGTTAACCCTGTATTCCGCATTCATATTTGTCCTTCCAAAATGGACAACCTCACACTTTTCAGGGTTAAACTCCATCTGCCACTTCTCAGCCCAGCTCTGCATCCTATCTATGTCTCTTTGCAGCCGACAACAGCCCTCCTTACTATCCACAACTCCACCAATCTTTGTATCGTCTGCAAATTTACTGACCCACCCTTCAACTCCCTCATCCAAGTCATTAATGAAAATCACAAACAGCAGAGGACCCAGAACTGATCCCTGCGGTACGCCACTGGTAACTGGGATCCAGGCTGAATATTTGCCATCCACCACCACTCTCTGACTTCTATCGGTTAGCCAGTTTGTTATCCAACTGGCCAAATTTCCCACTATCCCATGCCTCCTTAGTTTCTGCATAAGCCTACCATGGGGAACTTTATCAAATGCCTTACTAAAATCCATGTACACTACATCCACTGCTTTACCTTCATCCACATGCTTGGTCACCTCCTCAAAGAATTCAATAAGATTTGTTAGGCAAGACCTACCCCTCACAAATCCGTGCTGACTATCCCTAATCAAGCAGTGTCTTTCCAGATGCTCAGAAATCCTATCCTTCAGTACCCTTTCCATTACTTTGCCTACCACCGAAGTAAGACTAACTGGCCTGTAATTCCCAGGGTTATCCCTAGTTCCTTTTTTGAACAGGGGCACGACATTCGCCACTCTCCAATCCCCTGGTACCACCCCTGTTGACAGTGAGGATGAAAAGATAATTGCCAACGGCTCTGCAATTTCATCTCTTGCTTCCCATAGAATCCTTGGATATATCCCGTCAGGCCCGGGGGACTTGTCTATCCTCAAGTTTTTCAAAATGCCCAACACATCTTCCTTCCTAACAAGTATTTCCTCGAGCTTACCAATCTGTTTCACACTGTCCTCTCCAACAATATCGCCCCTCTCATTTGTAAATACAGAAGAAAAGTACTCATTCAAGACCTCTCCTATCTCTTCAGACTCAATACACAATCTCCCGCTACTGTCCTTGATTGGACCTACCCTCGCTCTAGTCATTCTCATATTTCTCACATATGTGTAAAAGGCCTTGGGGTTTTCCTTGATCCTACCCGCCAAAGATTGTTCATGCCCTCTCTTAGCTCTCCTAATCCCTTTCTTCAGTTCCCTCCTGGCTATCTTGTATCCCTCCAATGCCCTGTCTGAACCTTGTTTCCTCAGCCTTACATAAGTCACCTTTTTCCTCTTAACAAGACATTCAACCTCTCTTGTCAACCATGGTTCCCTCACTCGACCATCTCTTCCCTGCCTGACAGGGACATACATATCAAGGACACGTAGCACCTGTTCCTTGAACAAGTTCCACATTTCACTTGTGTCCTTCCCTGCCAGCCTATGTTCCCAACTTATGCACTTCAATTCTTGTCTGACAACATCGTATTTACCCTTCCCCCAATTGTAAACCTTGCCCTGTTGCACGTACCTATCCCTCTCCATTACTAAAGTGAAAGTCACAGAATTGTGGTCACTATCTCCAAAATGCTCCCCCACTAACAAATCTATCACTTGCCCTTGTTCATTACCAAGTACTAAGTCCAATATTGCCCCTCCTCTGGTCGGACAATCTACATACTGTGTTAGAAAAGCTTCCTGGACACACTGCACAAACACCACCCCATCCAAACTATTTGATCTAAAGAGTTTCCACTCAATATTTGGGAAGTTAAAGTCACCCATGACTACTACCCTGTGACTTCTGCACCTTTCCAAAATCTGTTTCCCAATCTGTTCCTCCACATCTCTGCTACTATTGGGGGGCCTATAGAAAACTCCTAACAAGGTGACTGCGCCTTTCCTATTTCTGACTTCAACCCATACTACCTCAATAGGGTGATACTCCTCGAACTTCCTTTCTGCAGCTGTTATACTATCTCTAATTAATAATGCCACCCCCCCACCTCTTTTACCACCCTCCCTAATCTTATTGAAACATCTGTAACCAGGGACCTCCAACAACCATTTCTGCCCCTCTTCTATCCAAGTTTCCGTGATGGCCACCACATCGTAGTCCCAAGTACCGATCCATGCCTTAAGTTCACCCACCTTATTCCTGATGCTTCTTGCGTTGAAGTATACACACTTCAACCCATCTCCGTGCCTGCAAATACTCTCCTTTGTCAGTGTTCCCTTTCCCACTGCCTCATTACACGCTTTGGCGTCCTGAATATCGACTACCTTAGTTGCTGGACTACAAATCCGGTTCCCATTCCCCTGCCAAATTAGTTTAAACCCTCCCGAAGAGTACTAGCAAACCTCCCTCCCAGGATATTGGTGCCCCTCTGGTTCAGATGCAACCCGTCCTGCTTGTACAGGTCCCACCTTCCCCAGAATGCGCTCCAATTATCCAAATACCTGAAGCCCTCCCTCCTACACCATTCCTGCAGCCACGTGTTCAACTGCACTCTCTCCCTATTCCTAGCCTCGCTATCACGTGGCACCGGCAACAAACCAGAGATGACAACTCTGTCTGTCCTGGCTTTCAACTTCCAGCCTAACTCCCTAAACTTGTTTATTACCTCCACACCACTTTTCCTACCTATGTCGTTGGTACCAATGTGCACCACTACTTCTGGCTGCTCACCCTCCCCCTTAAGGATCCTGAAGACACGATCCGAGACATCCCTGGCCCTGGCACCCGGGAGGCAACATACCTTCCGGGAGTCTCGCTCGCGACCACAGAATCTCCTATCTATTCCCCTAACCATTGAATCTCCTACAACTATTGCTTTTCTATTCTCCCCCCTTCCCTTCTGAGCCCCAGAGCCAGACTCCGTGCCAGAGACCTGACCGCTAGGGCCTTCCCCCGGTAGGTCATCCCCCCCAACAGCATCCAAAACGGTATACTTGTTTTGAAGGGGAACGGCCACGAGGGATCCCTGCACTGTCTGCCTGTTTGTTTTTTCCCCCTGACTGTAACCCAGCTATTCTTGTCCAGTACCTTGGGTGTGGTTACCTCCCTGTAACTCTTCTCAATCACCCCCTCTGCCTCCCGGATGATCCGAAGTTCATCCAGCTTCAGCTCCAGTTCCCTAACACGGTCTTTGAGGAGCTGAAGTTGGGTGCACTTCCCGCAGGTATAGTCAGTGGGGACACCGGTGGTATCCCTCACCACCCACATCCTACAGGAGGAGCATGTAACTGGCCTAGCCTCCATCCCCTCTTACCTTACAGAATATAGCTGCTGTGTGGACTAACTAGATCTCCGCCCTCCGACTCTGCTCCCAGTCAGCTACACTTCCTGTAAACTCCTGGCTCTCTTCTCGCTCTTTGCGGAAATGTCGGAAACAAAATGAAAGGAGCACCTTACTCCCTCCTCACCTAACTCCCTCGGTCACCAAACTCTCACTATCGCACTCAAAAAGCACCAAATTCAGCACTCCCTCGGTCACCAAACTCTCACTATCGCACTCAAAAAGCACCAAATTCAGCACTCAGTGCAAACAAAGTCTGCACTGTAGGGGATCACTTTTATACTGTGAATCTAGCCTCTGAAAAACTGGCCTAATCCAATTAACTAATTAACAAGCTCCAGCTGCAAGTGCCTAGAAGTAGAAGCCTGTTTAAAGCTGATTGAAAATTCACCTTCTTCTAAACCAAACAGCAACTTTTAAGTTAATTAAATAAAAGAAAGACTAAACTTTAGATAAAAATGAAGCCTTATACTCCCTCGGTCACCAAACTCTCACTATCGCACTCAAAAAGCACCAAATTCAGCACTCAGTGCAAAACTAATGCGAATACTTGGGGAGTTTGGGGATTTTTCAGGGTATAAATTGAACATGGGGAAAAGTGAGTTTTTGGGGTGCATCCAGGGGAGCAGAGTAGAGAAATAGAGGACCTACCGTTGAGGAAGGTAACAAGGGACTTTCGTTACCTGGGGATCCAGATAGCCAGGAATTGGGGCACATTGCATAGGTTAAATTTAACGCGGTTGGTGGAACAAATGGAGGAGGATTTCAAGAGATGGGATATGGTATCCCTGTCACTGGCAGGGAGGGTGCAGGCGGTTAAGATTGTGGTCCTCCCGAGATTCCTCTTTGTGTTTCAGTGCCTCCCGGTGGTGATCACGAAGGCTTTTTTTAAAAGGATCGAAAAGAGCATCATGGGTTTTGTGTGGGCCGGGAAGACCCCGAGAGTGAGGAAGGGATTCTTACAGCGTAGCAGGGATAGGGGGGGGGGGGGGGGGGGCTGGCACTACCGAGCCTAAGTGAGTATTATTGGGCCGCTAATATTTCAATGGTGAGTAAGTGGATGGGAGAGGAGGAGGGAGCGGCGTGGAAGAGATTAGAGAGGGCGTCCTGTAGGGGGACTAGCCTACAGGCTATGGTGACAGCCCCATTGCCGTTCTCACCGAGGAACTACACCACAAGCCCGGTGGTGGTGGCTACACTGAAGATTTGGGGACAGTGGAGACGGCATAGGGGAAAGACTGGAGCCTTGGCGGGGGGGGGGGGTCCCCGATAAGAAACAACCATAGGTTTGCCCCGGGGGGAATGGATGGGGGATATGGAATGTGGCAAAGAGCAGGAATAACGCAACTGAAAGATCTGTTTGTGGATGGGAAGTTCGCGAGTCTGGGAGCGCTGACCGAGAAATATGGGTTGCCCCAAGGGAATGCATTCAGGTATATGCAACTGATGGCTTTTGCAATGCAACAAGTGAGGGAATTCCCGCAGCTCCCGACACAAGGGGTGCAGGACAGAGTGATCTCAAAGACATGGGTGGGGGATGGTAAGGTGTCAGATATATATAGGGAAATGAGGGACGAAGGGGAGACTATGGTACATGAACTAAAAGGGAAATGGGAAGAAGAGCTGGGGGAGGAGATCGAGGAGGGGCTGTGGGCGGATGCCCTAAGCAGGGTAAACTCGTCGTCCTCGTGTGCCAGGCTAATCCTGATTCAGTTTAAGGTATTACACAGGGCGCATATGACTGGAGCACGGCTCAGTAAATTTTTGGGGGTGGAGGATAGGTGTGCGAGGTGCTCGAGAAGCCCAGCGAATCATACCCATATGTTTTGGTCATGCCCGGCACTACAGGGGTTTTGGAAGCGGGTGACAAAGGTGCTTTCAAAAGTAGTAGGGGTCCGGGTCGAACCAAGCTGGGGGTTGGCTATATTTGGGGTTGCACAAGAGCCGGGAGTGCAGGAGGCGAAAGAGGCCGATGTTTTGGCCTTTGCGTCCCTAGTAGCCCGGCGTAGGATATTGCTAATGTGGAAAGAAGCCAAGCCCCCGGGGGTGGAGACCTGGATAAATGACATGGCAGGGTTTATAAAGCTAGAGCGGATTAAGTTTGTTCTAAGGGGGTCGGCTCAAGGGTTCACCAGGCGGTGGCAACCGTTCGTCGAATACCTCGCAGAAAGATAGATGGAATGGAAAAAAGAAGGCAGCAGCAGCAGCCCAGGATCGGGGGGGGGGGGGGGGAGTGGGGGGGGGGGGGGGGGGAAGAGGAACCAGAAGGACTCTCAGGGTTATTAATATACACTGTATAATATGTATAGGTCGTTGCTACAGATAATTATATATTGGACTGTTAAATTATATTTTTGGAGAGTGTTACTTGTGATAAGGCAGTTGCCAATTAGGGTTAGTTTTCATTTTTGTTATTTATTATTTATTCATTTTCTGTTTATAAAATAGGTCATTGTTATTTGTGTTGTTATAATATTGTGTAAAGGATGCACAATGTACTGTGTTGGTTGACCAAAAATTTTCAATAAAATATTTTTTTTTAAAAGATAGTGAGTATGACTGTCATAGTCGAAGGCTTGGTAAGAATCTATTTAAATATGTCCAAGCATTGCCAAGGCTTGGCGAGAAGGAGGTGGAAGCCTTTTTCATTTCATTTGAGAAGGTAGCTAAACAAATGAAATGGCTGCAGGACATCTGGGTGTTACTGATTCAAACAAAGCTGGTAGGCAGAGCGAGTGAAGTGTTTGCATCACTACCGGATGAGGTATCTGGAACGTATGAGGAGGTGAAGAAACCCATCTTGAGTGTATATGAGCTAATGCCTGAAGCTTACAGACAAAGGTTTAGAAATTTAAGGAAAGTATTTGGTCAAACATACATGGAGTTTGAAAGGCTCAAACAGAGTAATTTTGATTGGTGGATAAGGGCTTTGAAAATAGAACAAAGATATGAAGCTCTCAGAGAAATAATACTTTTGGAGGAGTTTAAAAATTCAATTCCTGATCTAGTGAGAACTCATGTGGAAGAACAGGGGGTTAAAACTGCGAGATTAGCAGCGGAAACGGCAGATGATTATGAATTAGTTCAAAAATCAAAGATTGGTTTCTGACATTAGTTTCAGCCGGTGAGGGATAGAAACTGGGGACATGAGAAATACTTAAGTGGTAAAGGTAAAGGTGATCTGATGGGAGACAATAAAGAAAGTGTACCTCAAATTTAAAAATAAATCCAGGAAGTTGGAAAAGAAATGAAAAGTTTCAAATGTTTTCACTGTAATAAATTAGGCCATGTAAAGTCACAGTGTTGGTGGTTGAAGAAAAGCACTGAGAGGGCTGATGTGGTAAAGGAGGATAAGACGGTGGGGTTTGTTAGAGTGGTAAAGGAAAGCCCAAGGGAAGCGAAGGAGGTGCAAACAATTGTACAGCCTGTTCACGAAGTAATTGTTAAGAAGGCCAGATATATTAAAACAATTTACTTGTGTGGGTAAAGTTTACTCATGTGTAACAGGAGGAGCAGGTAATGAAGTCACAATTTTAAGAGATACAGGGGCTAGTCAATCTTTAATGGTAAGAGATGAGGAATCATGTAGTTTGGGAAGAATGTTGCCAGAAAAGGTGGTGATATGTGGAATTCAGGGTGAGAGGAGTAGCGTTCCATTATATAAGGTAATGTTGGAAAGTCCAATGAAGGGTGGTGAAGTGGTAGTAGGAGTAATAGATAAACTATCTTGTCCAGGAATACAGTTTATCTTGGGTAATGATATAGCTGGATCGCAGGTGGGAGTGATGCCTACTGTGGTTGATAAGCCAGTGGAAAATCAGTCAACTGAAGAGTTGACGGACGAATATCCTGGAAGTATTCAGGGTTGTGTAGTAACAAGGTCGCAAAGTCACAGGTTAAGACAAGAGGAGAAATCAAAGAGTGAAGATGAAGTTGAAGTGCAATAATCAGAAACGATTTTTGATCAGCTGGTTGAAAAAGAACAAGAACAGGTGGAGGATGAGGCGGATATTTTTAGTTCCGGAAAATTGGCGGAGTTACAACAGAAAGCTGTAGAAATAAAACGGATATATCAGAAAGCATATACGGAAGAGGAATCTGAGAGTATACCAGAGTGTTATTACCGGAAAAATGATGTCCTGATGAGAAAATAGAGACCTTTACATATGCAGGCGGATGAAAAGTGGGCAGAGGTTCATCAAGTAGTATTGCCGGTAGGGTATACAGAGGAGGTGTTGCGAGTTGCACATGAGGTACCAGTGGAGATCATTTGGGAAAAAGGACAACTCAAGTTAAAATCCAGAAAACAAATTTTGGCCTGGACTATATAAAGATGTAGTTACATTTTCTCAATTATGTCGCACATGTCAAGTGACAGAGAAACCTCAAGCAGTGATGTAACCAGCGCCCTTAATACCCAGCCCAGCATTTGAGGAACCTTTTACAAGGGACTTAACCGATTGTGTAGGACCGCTTCCTAAAACAAAAAATGGGAATCAATATCTTTTGACTGTAATGGATGTGTCTACTAGGTTTGCAGAGGCCATTCTAGTACGTAATATTACAGCTAAATGGATGAACGTAAATGAAAATCGCTTATTGCCACAAGTAGGCTTCAATGAAGTTACTGTGAAAAGCCCCTTGTCGCAACATTCCGGCGCCTGTTCGGGTAGCCTGGTATGGGAATTGAACAGTGCTGCTGGCCAGCCTTGGTCTGCTTTAAAGGCCATCCCTTTAGCGCTGTGCTAAACCAACTCCTGGCTGATTGTGGAGGAGTTACTTAAGTTTTTTACTAGATATGGACTACCCACAGAAATTCAATCGGATCAAGGAACGAATTTTACTTCAAAGTTATTCAAAGAAGTTATGGATACCTTCGGAGTAAAACAATTTAAATCAACTGCGTACCATCCAGAATCGCAGGGAGCGTTAGAAAGGTGGCATCAGACATTAAAGACAATGTTGAGGGCGTATTATCAAGATTTTCCAGAGGATTGGGGTAAAGGAATCCCATTCGTATTGTTTGCAATTAGGGATGCACCTAATGAGTCCACCAAATTTAGTCCTTTAGAACTAATTTTGGTCATTACACTATTTGGAAATTACACTATTGGATTCCGTGTCAAATTTTAGGGAACGATTAAATAGAGCAGGTGAATTGGCTAGACAACATTTGAAAGCTGCAGAAAATGTGATGAAACGGGTAGCGGACAAGAAACCAAAGTTTGTAGTTTTGCCAGTGGGGATAAAGTTTTAGTGTTGTTACCAGTGGTAGGGGAGCCTTTAAAAGCTAGGTTTTGTGGACAGTATCAGATTGAAAGGAAATTAAGTGAGGTGAATTATGTGGTAAAAACACCAGATAGAAGGAAGACTCACCGAGTGTGTCATGTGACTATGCTTAAAAGGTACTTTGAAAGGGAAGGGGAGAAAAAGGTTTTAATGATTCTAACTCAAAGTGACGAACCAAATCCAGATGACTGTGAATTTGACATACCTCAAATTAAATTGGAAAATGAGGATGTTCTTAAAAATTGGGATGAATTGTGAAGTTACCTGCCAGAGGAAAAACGAACTGACCTGAAAGAGTTATTGATATCATATGGGCAAGTTTGTAGAGATAAATTGGGAAGGACTAAAATGGCTATACATGATGTAGATGTGGGAAATGCTGTTCCTATCAAACACATCCATATACACTTAATCCTTTAAAATTGGCACAGGTTTACAGAGAGATTGAGGGTATGCTGAAGAATGGCATAATTGAAGTGGGGTGCAGCCAATGGAGCTCACACATCGTGATGGTACCTAAACCAGACGGTACCCAACGGTTGGGTGTGGACTACAGAAAGACGAATGCAGTTACAAGAACGGACTCTTATCCTATCCCACCATTGAGGGATTGCATTGAGAAAGTGGGACAATCTGCTTTTACTTCCAATTTCCAGACATGGAAAGAACATTTAAAGCATCGTATGGAGTTCTTCGATCGACTTCAGGAGGAAGGTTTGGTGATAAACCTACGCGAAAGTGAATTTGGAGAAGCCCAATTCACTTTCCTTGCGGAGTTTCCGATACCCTCAAGACGAAGGGAAATAATGTGATTTCTTAGCATGAGTGGATTTGATTGAACAGCTGTGCAAAAGTTTTGTAGCATGATTACTCCACTGATGGAATTTCTGAAGAACCGTAAAAAAATTCATTGGACAGCGAACTTTCAACAGGCATTTGGCTGCCTGAAAGCTGTGATCACCAATGTTCCTGTATTGGAGAATTGCAAGGGACTCTGTGGTCAGATTGAACTAAAGTATCTGATTCTAAAGGGAAATGCCGAGGAGTAGAGGAATGGATGGATCGTGCAGAGACTTTTTTCAAAGAGACTGTCAATCGAGAAGGATTGCGGTTGGAGGGAGAAGAACAAAGAAAAATGGACTATGTTATTATACCTGTTTGAGTGTGTTGTTTTCTTTAAATGAAAATGTATATTTACTGTGTACATTTTTTTTACAGAATTTACAGTGCAGAAGGAGGCCATTCGGCCCATCGAGTCTGCACCGGCTCTTGGAAAGAGCACCCTACCCAAGGTCCACACCTCCACCCTATCCCCATAACCCAGTAACCCCACCCTACACTAAGGGCAATTTTGGACACCATGGGCAGTTTAGCATGGCCAATCCACCTAACCCGCACATCTTTGGACTGTGGGAGGAAACCGGAGAACCAGGAGGAAACCCACGCACACACGGGGAGGATGTGCAGACTCCGCACAGACAGTGACCCAAGCCGGAATCGAACCTGGGACACTGGAGCTGTGAAGCATTTGTGCTAACCACTATGCTACCGTGCTGCCCAATAAAGAAAGAAAATCGCTTATTGTCACAAGTAGGCTTCAAATGAAGTTACTGTGAAAAGCCCCTAGTCGCCACATTCCAGCGCCTGTCCGGAGAGGCTGGTATGGGAATTGAACCGTGCTGTTGGCCTGCCATGGTCTGCTTTCAAAGCCAGCGACTTAGCCCTGTGCTAAAGAGACTTTCTTAGTGGATGGTGCAAAAGTGAAAAATTAAACCATCTTGAAGTTGATGGTTTATTTTTTTTCTTGGGGGGAGGTGTCATGCGAGAGTGCCTTTAATAACTGGATGTTTAAGCAATGTACCTTTAAGAAAACAGTGATGTCATAGAGTGGGTGGAGCTCAGCTCAGTTCAGCCATTTTGCAGTCTGTGTTTTGGCAGGTTTTTAGTTTCAGTTTAAAAGCAGTGTCTGCGTGTTTCCAGAGAGCTGCAAGTTTTGCAGTTTGGTTTTGCTGAGAGCAGCTAAAAAAGTGCCTGGCTGGTTTTGCTGAGAGCAGTTTAAAAGTAGAAAGCAAATTTGCGACAGTCTCTGCCATTCTACAAAATATAAATATCCTTTAACCTGATGTGATACTGTTTAAAGGTGTTAAGTCTCTTGGAAGTTTGAAGGAACATTTGAAGGAATTATTTACTGTTGCAATATTTTCTGAGTTATCTTTCAAGTAAGGGTTCTTAAGAGATCCAATGTTTATTTAAGCTGTTAAGTTGAGTTCATGGAATAAACAGTGTTTTGTGTTTAAAAACCCACGTGTCCGTAATTGTAATATCACACCTCTGGAATAAGCCACGTGCTCGGAAAAGCAACAAATCCATTAAAGGGTGAGGTTGGTTGAACTCCATGAGACATTTTGGGGTTCTGAAAACCCCTCGCCCATAACACAAGAAATTTGGAAATGGTCAGAGACAGTTGGAATGAAATGGGATGAAACCAAATGGGTCGAGATGGGGTAGAGCCAATCATCTGAAGTTGTTGAATTCGATGTTGAGACCGGAAGGCTGCAGCGTCCCTAACCGGAAGATGAACTTCCTGGAGTGATTCCAGGCTGGTTTTATAATGTATTCCAGTGGACTCTGTTCAACCGCCCCCCCCCCCGCCCCCCCCCCCCCCCCCTTGAGTCGCAAATCAATCGCAATCCCGGTTGGTTGTCAGTAAATAGTTTGAATTTATCGAGTTCAGTCTGACATTTAACATTTTGTTGGGAAACTAAACGAAATATGAAGATGAATAAAAAGCTCACACTCAAAGCACCAATCACTAAATAATAACGTTAATAATAAAAAATAATAAGTTCCATTGCTGGTTGTGAGGTGGCTCTGAGATAAAGGGGTCGAGAGAGAACGAGGTGACTGCAGTCTGCCTCTTACTCTGAAAACCAGTTAGTGCGCCCTTGTAGAAAGTGGATGTGTCTGAGAACAGGAGGAAAGCAGATCGTGGGCCTGTGATTGATTTTATTGAGCCGGATCTAGAAAAGTGAAGCAAACTTCTAACCAGTCGGCGCCTGTCTGAGTAACTGGCAAGGATTGACGGCTGATATTGAGACAGTTCAGAGGGAATTCGCTGCAGCAAATCCATTCTTTAGAGATGTTGGCATATTGTTTTCAGAGAGACTGTCATACTTCCTTTAATTATGATTTGTGCTTGTTTTCGTTTTGTTCAGTAATTTGGGGAATCTATTTGGAGCGGGTGCAGTTGGTCAATATCTGTGCCTCTTGCTTGTCCAGCTCCCCGGGCAGCAGCAGCTCCATTCCTATCCAGGTGTGTGGACAGAAACGGCAAACCCACATTATTGTATCCCCGCGGAGGTTCGAACCCCGCTCGCAGCGGCTCTGCTCCGGAATATTTACTCAGCTCCATAAACAAACCACTGACCATACAAATGACCGGGGCTCCCTTTGCCTCTCATTGATGGTTTTCACCCAATTTCGCTGTTTGGGGAATGAAAGTAACATTTTATCGCGTGTGAAAATTTGCATATTGAAAAGAATTGCACTAAACATCTGAAACAATTCTTAATAAATGATAATTAATCAAAATTAGGCAAGTGTCCTGAAACGATTGGAAGGAAAGGCCCATCCCACCAGGACAGCAATGTTGGGAATGGATCGGAGTGAAACATTCCCAGACCATGTCCAACATGTTTCTCCTCAGCATGAAAACTCCCCGCGGAAAGACTGAAACAGACACACATTTGATCACATCACGATTAACATCACTCACACCTGAACCATGAGCCACTGATGACGTCATGATTAAACAGACAACATTTGCAGTGGTGTGTGAGTATTATTCCTGCCAATATCTCATCTCCACTGACTGGAATGGGTTCTGTTTATTATCACGGTGACGTCATTTGGTAACGTTAGAATCACAATATCCAGTAATACCCCACAGAGGGGCAATAAGAAAATTTACAATATCCAGTAATACTCCACAGAGGGGCAATAAGAAAATTTACAATATCCAGTAATACCCCACAGAGGGGCAATAAGAAAATTTACAATATCCAGTAATACCCCACAGAGGGGCAACAAGGATATTTAACAATATCCAGTAATACCCCACAGAGGGACAATACGGATATTTAACAATATCCAGTAATACCCCACAGAGGGGCAAGAAGAAAATTTACAATATCCAGCAATACCCCACAGACGGGCAATAAAGATATTTAACAATATCCAGTAATGCCCCACGGAGGGGCAATAAAGATATTTAACAATAGAACATAGAACATTACAGCGCAGTACAGGCCCTTCGGCCCTCGATGTTGCGCCGACCTGTGAAACCACTCTAAAGCCCATCTACACTATTCCCTTACCGTCCATATGTCTATCCAATGGCCATTTGAATGTCCTTAGTGTTGGCGAGTCCACTGCTGTTGCAGGCAGGGCATTCCACGCCCTTACTACTCTCTGAGTAAAGAACCTACCACTGACATCTGTCTTATATCTATCTCCCCTCAATTTAAAGCTATGTCCCCTCGTGCTAGACATCACCATCCGAGGAAAAAGGCTCTCACTGTCCACCCTATCCAATCCTCTGATCATCTTTTATGTCTCAATTAACTCACCTCTTAACCTTCTTCTCTCTAACGAAAACAGCCTCAAGTCCATCAGCCTTTCCTCATACGATCTTCCCTCCATACCAGGCAACATTCTGGTAAATCTCCTCTGCACCCTTTCCAATGCTTCCACATCCTTCCTATAATGCGGCGACCAGAATTGCACGCAATACTCCAAATGCGGCCGCACTTTAGTTTTGTATAGCTGCAACATGACCTCATGGCTCCTAAACTCAATCCCTCCACCAATAAAAGCTAACACACCATACGCCTTCTTAACAACCCTCGCAACCTGGGTGGCAACTGTCAGGGATCTATGTACATGGACACCGAGATCTCTCTGCTCATCCACACTGCCAAGAATCTTGCCATTAGCCCAGTACTCAGTCTTCCTGTCATTCCTTCCAAAATGAATCACCTCACACTTTTCTGCATTAAACTCCATTTGCCACCTCTCAGCCCAGCGCTGCAGCTTATCTATGTCCCTCTGTAATTTGTAACATCCTTCTGCACTGTCCACAACTCCACCGACGTTAGTGTCATCTTCAAATTTACTCACCCATCCTTATACGCCCTCCTCCAGGTCATTTATAAAAATGACAAACAGCAGTGGCCCCAAAACAGATCCTTGTGGTACAGCACTAGTAACTGGACTCCAGCCTGAACATTTCCCATCAACCACCACCCTTTGTCTTCTTCCAGCTAGCCAATTTCTGATCCAAACTGCTAAATCTCCCTGAATCCCATGCCTCCGTATTTTCTGCAGTAGTCTACCGTGCGGAACCTTATCAAACGCTTTATGAAATCCATATACACCACATCAACTGCTTTACCCTCATCCACCTGTTTGGTCACCTTCTCAAAGAAGTCAAGAAGGTTTGTAAGGCACGACCTACCCTTCACAAAACCGTGTTGACTATCTTTAATCAAATTATTCCTTTCCAGATGATTATACACCCTATCTCTTATAAACCTTTCCAAGATTTTTCCTACAACAGAAGTAAGGCTCACTGGTCTCTCGTTACCGGGGCTATCGCTCCTCCTCTTCTTGAACAAGGGGACAGCATATGCTCTCCTCCAGTCTTCTGGCACTATTCCTGTAGACAAAGATGACTTAAAGATCAAGGCCAAAGGCTCAGCAATCTCCTCCCTAGCTTCCCAGAGAATCCTAGGATAAATCCCATCCGGCCCACGTGAGTTATCTATTTTCACACTTTCCAGAATTGCTAACACCTCCTTATGAATCTCAAGCCCTTCTAGTCTAATATTCTCCTCGACAACATTTTCTTTTTTCTGTGTGAATACTGACGAAAAATATTCATTTAGCAATACCCCACAGAGGGACAATAAGGATATTTAACAATATCCAGTAATTCCCTACAGAGGGGCAATCAGGATATTTAACAATATCCAGTAATACCCCCACAGAGGGACAATGAGGATATTTAATAATATCTAGTAATACCCCACAGACGGGCAATAAGGATATTTAACAATATCCAGTAATGCCCCACAGAGTGGCAATAAGGATATTAAACAATATCCAGTAGTACCTCGCAGAGGGGCAATAAGGATATTTAACAATATAATGTAATACCCCACAGAGGGGCAATACGGATATTTAACAATCTCCAGTAATACCCCACAGAGAGGCAATAAGGACGTTTAACAATATCTAGTAATACCCCACATAGAGGCAATAAGGATATTTCACAATATCCGGTAATACCCCACAGAGGGACAATAAGGATATTTAACAACATCCAGTAATACCCCACAGAGGGACAATAAGGGTATTTAACAATATCCAGTTATAAACCACAATAAAACTCGAGACACCAGTTTCCCCTCTAGGACGGGTGTGAACAATCCAACCAGACTATTTACAACCAGAGAAGAGGAGATTTACCCGGAGTCCTGCCTCCAGCTGCCTTTCTTCCTCCAGCTCTCTCCCTCTGTTCCTTCTTCACTCTCACACATTGTGCCATCCTTCGATTTCCCTCCCTTTCCCCCTCCCGGTCTCTTCCTACCCCACTCCCTCTCTCTAATGTATTTCTCTTTCTCTGGGCTCTCCCTTGTCTCCGGGCTCCCACTGACCCCGGGCTCGGGGACTCTCATCCCGGCCAGGGCTCTTCAATCGGCTCCATTCACAGGAAAAGTTTCCACAATAACATCCGCTGTCTCTGAAACCCCCAAACCGAAATTCAGACTCACCGTTAAGGTGAAGACTGCGGACTGCGGTTCCCTCTCCTGCTGTTTAATACAGATCACTATAACTGTGTACAGTGAGCAGAAAGAAATTGCTGTTGTTTGTAAACATTTCTTACTGACATCACTGTCATTCTGCTTTAACAGGACGAGGTTGTGTCTCCTGATATTTGAATCGATATAAAACTGTGCAAAGATATAAACTGAACGGGTAAATCTGAAATATCCTGAAAAGATTATTTATATTATGCTTCTAAACGGAGTAATTTCATTTCCACACAATGAACTTTGTCCAAATGTAAAATTGTGGAATCAGCTGTAGGTAAACTCAGTCAGCCTGACGTGATTTGAACAAGCAACCTCCTGATGTGACAAAGAGTCATTAGACTCAAAACATTAGATTTTACTCTCCCTACAGATGCTGCCAGACCTGCTGTGATTTTCCATCATTTTCTCTTTCGTATCAAGCAACCTTCTGATCTGGAGTCAGACGCGCTACCGTTGCGCGACACACTCAAGTACTGGTCACTGAACCTGTCTCCTCATAGATTTATTCATTATCAGTCAATGACTGGTACTGCACGTGAGGGTGGAATCCAGTCTCTGTCAGATATTGGTGCCGAATATCAGTGTGGAAATCTTTCTGTATCTACCAATCACAATTACTGTTTGGGAAAAGTGGGATTAATTCAGTATCAGTGGGTATGAGTGTTTTTTGGGCTGTTGGGGCACTCAACAGCGGGTCAATGGTTTCCTGCTTGAACCAAGCATAGAATGCATTGAGTTCATCGGAGAGGGGTGCTCTGCTGCTGGAGACGCTGCTCGGCGTCGCTTTGTAGCCCGTTATGTTGTTTAAACCTTGCCACAACCGACGAGAGTCTGTAACGCTAGGCTGTGACTCTAGCTTGGTCTGATATTCTCTCTTGGCATACCGGATGGCTTTACCGAGGTTGTACCTGGATTTATTGTATAGGTCAGGGCCGCCTGACTTGAACACCTCAGACCTGTCCTTCTGCAGGGAGTCAATCTCCCGATTAAGCCATGGTTTCTGTCATGATATCCTCATTAACATATCTTGGTGCAATAACACACAAACACTGATAAGCAGGTAGATGGACCAACCAACACACACACAACATCGCAGCCAATCAGCAGTGAGAGCACACGCACTATAAAACAGGGAACACCACAGTTCCCGCTCATTCTACCAGGAGAGAGCTCAGAGCACAGACCTCACAGCGTGCCACTCAGACATACACCATGTGCTGAGTGTCTCACTAAGATAGTGTTGGGCTGGGTCCACAGGTTTGCTGGTGAAGTACGAACCACAGCCAGAAGTTAATAGTTATTATTGTACAGAATAATAAAACAGAGTTGTACCATCTACAACTGTGTTGGTTTGTTTGTTTATCGGAACACCCAACACGACATGATACCAGGTCTGGATACTCGCCAGCAACTGTGAGACCTACCTGCACCTCTTCAGAAACCCGCCATCCTGCGCCATTGAAACCATCATCCCGCCACATCGGAATGCTGGAAACCTTCATATTCCGGATCGCTGGAAATCTTGGCGTCAACTGGAAGCTGTTTAAACAGAGCTTCCAACTCTTCCTAGAAGCCACAGGCAGGGAGAATGCATCGGACACCAGGAAGATCGCCCTCCTCCTCTCCACGGCAGAGCAACACGCCATCCACATCTACAACTCCCTGGCATTCACGGAAGACGAGGACAAGACGAAGTACAAGACAGTCCTTCTAAAATTTGAGCAACACTTCAGCGTGGAAGTAAATGAGAGGTTCAAGAAGTAGCTCTTCCAGCAGCGCCTGCAGGGTATGGATGAGCCTTTTCAGTCTTATTTGACATATCTCCATATCCTCGCGCAGTCCTGCGGCTATGAGGCCACCTCCGAATCCATGATTCGGGATCAGATAGTTTTTGGTGTCACCTCGGACACCCTACGCCAGCAGCTCCTCAACATAAAGCGCCTCACCCTAGCCACCGCCATCGAGACCTGTGTCCTCCACGAAGACGCAACCAGCCGGTACTCCAAATTCCAGGCAGCCGAATCGCACGGCAGGGTTCCTATGAGCCGAGCAGGTCCAGTCGATTGAGTTCCTCCCGGCCCGCGGCCCGGACGAGGGCGGCCATTTCGCGTGCTTTCCGAGGCCTCCCGCGCTTGTACGCGCCAAAAGAGGGGACATCGACACAGAGAGACGGGATGCGCAGGCATGCTCTATGCAGGACCGCACCATGCATGCACGGTGGCGCGACGAACGCCATGACGTCACGACGTGCGGCAACTGTGGATTCGCACACTTAAAGCGGCAATGTCCAGCCAAAGCGCGACAATTCCTCTGCTGCGGCAGGATGTGCCACTACGCTGCCTGCTGTCGAGCAGCTCAACGCGCCAACTCTCTGCAATTCCGCCAGCCTCGCAGGGACGTGCGGGCCAGTTAGCCCCCATACACCGAATCATACCCTGACGACGTGCAGACCGGTGATACCGACGACCGGGAACCCTTTTGTGTTGCGGTAATAAACAAGAACCGGATGTCCCCAAGTCGGACCCACCAGCCGATGCCAGTGCACAGCATTAATCCGGGCGATGAATGGTGTGCCATCCTAACGGCCAACCCAAATCCGTCGCCCACCTAATAGACTGGATTTATGAGCCTGTTTGCACATTGGACTCACTGAATTGTTTTGCAAAACTGTTAACGTGTTTCTTTCTTGTTGTTCCAGAAGTTCTGTTTCGATATTTGCTGATTGCACTTGTTTTGTTTGTGCTACAACCTCGTTGCTCTGTTGCACCTGACACCTTCCGATGTATATAGTTTAGCCTCATGTACATGTTGTAAATATTGCACACACATATTCATATGCACTCAGTACACACCAATATTTATTACCATGTAGGCACATTTCCTTGTGAAAAGGGGGGATGTCATGATATCCACATTAACATATCATAACATATTCTCTGAAGGTAAATTTGCAGGTTGAGTTCGTAATTAAGAAAACAAATGCAATGTTGTCATTTATCTCAAGAGGCTTGGAATATAAAAGCAGGGATGTACTTCTGAAGCTTTATAAAGCACTAGTTAGTCCCCATTTAGTCTTCTGTGAGCAATTCTGGGCCCCACATCTCAGGAAGGACATACTGGCAATGGAGCGGGTCCAGCGGAGATTCACACGGATAATCCCAGGAATGGGAGGCCTAACATACGATGAACATCTGAGGATCCTGGGATTATATTCATTGGAGTTTAGGAGGTTGAGCGGAGATCTAATAGAAACTTACAAGATAATGAATGGCTTAGATAGGGTGGACGTAGGGAAGTTGTTTCCATTAGCAGGGGAGACTAGGACCCGGGGGCACAGCCTTAGAATAAAAGGGAGTCACTTTTGAACAGAGATGAGGAGGAATTTCTTCAGCCAGAGAGTGGTGGGTCTGTGGCATTCATTGCCACAGAGGGCGGTGGAGGCCGGGACGTTGAGTGTCTTTAAGACAGACGTTGATAAATTCTTGATTTCTCGAGGAATTAAGGGCTATGGAGAGAGAGCGGGTAAATTGAGTTGAAATCAGACATGATTGAATGGTGGAGGACTCGATGGGCCGAATGGTCTTACTTCCACTCCTATGTCTTATGGTGTTATGGTGCAATCACACACACACTGATGGACAGGTAGTTGGACCAACCAACACACACACAACATCGCAGCGAATCACCAGTGAGGGCACATGCACTATAAAACAGGGCACACCACAGTTCCCGCTCATTCTACCAGGAGATAGCTCAGAGCACAGAGCTGACAGCGTGCCACTCAGACATACACCATGTGCTGAGTGCCTCACTAAGATAGTGCTAGGGCTGGGTCCACAGGTTAGCTGGTGAAGTACGAACCACAGCCAGAAGTTAACAGTTATTATTGCACAGAATAATAAAACAGAGTTGTACCATCTACACCCGTGTTGGTTCATTTGTGTATCACAACACCCAACACGACAGTTTCTGGTTGGGAAACGTACGTACTGCTTTATTTGGCACGCAGCCGTCCACACAATTGCTGATGAAGTCTGTGACAGTGGTGACATACTCATTTCAGTTAGTTGCTGAGTTCTTAAATATGGACCAGTCCACTGTCTCCAACAGTCACGTCAGAGCTCTTCTGCTTCCTCGGACCAGCACTGCACGACCTTCTTAGCTGGATTCTCCCGCTTAAGTTACTGCTTGGATGCCGGGAGAAGGAGCACCGTCCTATGGTCTGATTTTCCAAAGTGCGGCCACGGGATGGAACGGTAGGTGCCCTTGATTTTTGAGGAGCAGTGGTCAATCGTGTTGTCTCCCCTGGTGGGACAGGAGATGTGCTGGTGGAATTTTGGCAGTACACTCTTGAGGTTGGCCTTGTGGAAGTTTCCGGCCACGATGAATGTGCTTTCAGTATGGACAGTGTTTGACTATTCACCACCCAAGGCCTCAAACAAAAGCTAAAAATCACAGCATTTTCACTTCACCCACATCAAGTTAACCAGAGACACAACAGACACGGTACAGACGAGGATGGGATATGAAGCCACGTGTACAGAGCACAATAGATTATTGTGCATCACCTTAACCACGTGGTACAGCTGCTTTACTTCAGGGCCCTTTAGTATCCCTCAATCAGACTTCTTTGAGTTTCTTTCGCACAGGTGCTGATTTACAGTGTACCGTCAAAGTGTAAATAAAAAATAAATCTCTGAGGAGAAAGGTTCAGTTATTAGAACTTGGGCTTCTGGCGCTAAGGTAGCGCGTCTGACTCCACATCAGAAGGTTGCGTCCAAATCACGTCAGGCTCCCGGAGATTTTCTGCAGCTGGTTCCAGGAATTTCTCTCTGTGTTGGAATGTTTTTGAAATGACTCCGTTCAAAAGCGCAATTCAAATAATCTTTTCCGGATGTTTCTGATTTACCTGCTCAGTTTATATTTTTGCAAGGTTTAATATCGGATCAAATATCACGAGACTCAAACTCGTCCTGTTAATGCAGAATGACAGTGAGTTCAGGAAGAAATGTTTACAAACAACTGCAATTTCTTTCTGCTCAATGTACACAGTTATAGTGATCTGTATTAAACAGCAGGGGCGGGAACCGCAGTCCGCAGTCTTCACCTTAACGGTGAGACTGATTTTCAGTTTGGGGGTTTCAGAGAGAGTGGATGTTATTGCGGAAACTGAAGTCACTTTTCCTGTGAATGGAGCCGGATAAAGAGCCCTGGCCGGCCTGAGAGTCCCCGAGCCTCCATGAATCTTCACAGCTCACAGAGTGAAGGGCTTTTCCACTTTGAAAATGACCATGCCCGGCAGCTGGAGCTTTCCCTTGTATTTTCTGGGATCTGGGAAACAGCGGATCACCAAACAATAGAAATGAAACACATAGAATCGCAGTATTTATTAACAAGAGATAAACATCAGCTCACGTATCATAACCAGTGGCCGCGTGGCCTAATGGATAAGGCGTCTGACTTCGGTAAATTTCAGTGATGATATCAGAAGATTGCAGGTTCGAGTCCTGCCGCGGTCGTTTTTTACAGAAATCCGGTGCAACTTGCTGACAGCCGAGTTTTCCCTCCTCAGCTCAAACTTCCACCTGTCCATCCAAACACTGTTGTGGTTTTTTGGAATGTAATTTCTTGTAACTTTGTTCATTCAATTGTCTCTCATATTTTGTTTAGCCCCTAATGAATCCACAATATCTGTCTAATTTAGATAAAGTGTAGAATAAATTATTATGTATCAATCGGTTCAATACAATTCTGTGGAGGAAATTCGAATGTCCTCAGGAAGATGGATAGAGTCATAGATGTTTACAGCATAAAAACAGGCCGTTCGGCCCAGCTTGATCATGCCGTTCAGTCTCTATCACTAAGCTAGTCCCACTTGCCCATGTTTGGCCCTCTCTTATCCATCCTGCCCATGTAACTGTCCAACTGATTTTTTAAAGATTAAATTGTACACGCCCCTGCCTCTGGCAGCCCGTCCCAGATACTCACCACCCTCAGCGTGAAGAAATTTCCTGCCTGGTCTATTTAGTATCTCTCCCCTCTCACCTTATACAAATGCCCTCTAGTTCGAGACACATCTACCTTTGGGGAAATGTGTCGACTGCCTACCTTATCTATGCTCCTCATTATTTTATAGATCACTGTAAGATCACCCGTAAGCCTCTCAAGCTACAGGGGGAAAAGTCCCGGCCTATCCAGCCTCTCCTTATAACGCATACTATCAAGTCCTGGTAGCATCCTCGTAAAATGCTTCTGCACTCTTTCTAGGTTAACAATATCCTTCCTATAGTAGGGTGACCATAACTGAACACAGCATCCCGTGTGTGGTCTTACCAATGTCTTGTACAACTTCAACAAGACGTCCCAACTCCTGTATTCAATATTCTGACCAATAAAACCGAGCATGCTGAATGCCTTCTTCACCATTTTGTCCGACTACGACTCTATCTTCAAGGAGCTATGGACCTGTACACTCCTTGATCTTTTTGTTCTATAACTGTACCCAACTCCTTACTATTAATTGAACGAGTCCAGCTCTGATTGGATCAACCAAAATGCATCTCCCCACATTTATCCAAATTAAACACCATTTGCCATTCATAGGCCCACTGGCCCAAGATGTTAACAATGAGCTGAATCAACTGTTTTATGTCCAGAGGGATGAAAGATTATGTCACTGGATTGGGAATCCAGAGGCCTGAACTAAACTTTGGGACACGTAAGAAATCCCACCATTCAAATTCACCGATTTAATAGATTTACAAGGGGATTAACAGGGTGGATGCTGAGAGGTTGTTTCTTCATGTGGGAGAGTCTCGGACCAAAGGGAATGATCTCAGAGTAAGGGACCGCCCATTCAAAGCACGGATGATGAGTAATTTCTTCTCTCAGACTATAGTGTATCTGTGGAACCATTTTTGTAACCGAATAGGGCTGTCAGGCTGGGTCAGTTAATATGTTCAAGGCTGATACAGACAGATTTTTAATCAGTAAGGAAATCAAGGATTATGGGGATGATGTGGGAAAGTGGGTTTGAGGATTATATCAGATCAGTTAAAACCTATCTGAATGGTGGAGCAGACACGATTGGCCGAATGACCTACTTCTGCTCCTCCGTCTTACAGTGTAATGAGATCATCTGATGAACTTGTTTTCACGGCTGGGTGGCCGGTTCTGGAAAGACAAAATCTGCCAGCAGTGCCCCAGATGAAGCTGGCGTCTGTTTTGGAGTTTCTGAAGCCGCATGTTTTCATGGTGCCAAACTCCTGCCCAAAGCTGGTGTCGTGATTTAAATCGATTATCAGACAGAGGATTAGGAATATCGGTATAGAGATTGGTGCAAGAAGATTCATTCCTCAGGCCTGTTGAACTCCGAATCTAACCTTCATCCTAGTTCCGTGTCGACGAGACTGGATTCAAACCCGCAGATGCAAAGCACAATGGATTAGCAGCGCATCACCGTCACCTCTCGGCCAACTCGCCATGTAACCTGACTTCACCAAACCACCTCATGGACTTTTAACATCCCCAATAACTATCGGAAGAAGGTTGTCTAAATGCATTGGTCCAGATGTGCAGCCAGATGTGAAGTGTTGGAAATGTTGTTCCTGTCAGCAAATTACATTTCCATCATGTCAGCTCAGGGATTGTTCTGATTGGACTGATGGGAAACACTTCAACACCATGTCCAACATGTTTCTACACATTGTAAATAAAACACCGCGGAAGACTGAAAGATACAAACAATTGATCGCATCATGATGGACATCACTCGGACGCCTCAAACATCCCGTCAATGTCGGAGTTCTGACGATTCTAATTTGTTATCCAGAGAAACCCTGCAGGACATTCGGCCTCTTGAGCCTGCACCGAACTTCGGAAAGCGCACTCGACCTGGACCCACTCTTCCGCTTCTCCTCATAACCCCGCACTTGCTCATGACGAATCCACCCAACCTACACTGTGGGACGAAACAGGAACACACTGAAAAAACCCATGAAGACACGGGGTAAAGTGTAAACTCCACACAGATAGTCACACAAGCTGGAATCCAACTATAATGAAATGCGAACTGACAGGATGAATTGCTCTAACTCCACATGAGTTGAGTGAGTGGGAAAATGAATGGCAGATGAATGTATAATATGTATAAATGTGAGGTTATACACTTTGGGAGCAAAACCAGGAAGGCAGATTGTCATCTGAATGTCCATTAATAGGAGAGGGGAATGTGGAACGAGACCTGGCGGTCCTCGTACACCTGTTGCTGAGGGTGAGCTTGCAGGTGCAGCAGGCGGGAAAGGAGGTCAATAGTATGTTGGCCTTCATCGCGAGAGGATTTCAGTGCAGGAGCAGGAATATTCTTGGTGCAATTATCCAGGGCCCTGGTGAGGCCAGGTCTGGAATATCGTGTGCACATTTGGTCTCCTTCTCTGAGAAAGGGTGTTCTTGCTGTAGAGGGAGCGCAGAGGAGGTACAGCACACTGATTCCTGGGATTAAAGGTCTGACGTATGAGGAGAGACTGGGCGGTTGCGATTGTATTCGCTGGCGTTCAGAAGAATGAGGGGATTTCATAGAAAGCTGTCGAATTCCAAAAGGACTGGACAGAGTTGATGCAGGAAGAATGCTCCTGATGGTGGGATGTTCAGAACCAGGGGTCACAGTCTGAGGATATGGGGTAGACCGTGTTGGACGGAGAAGAGTATAAATGTCTTTACGCAGAGTTTGGTCAGATTGGAATTTGCTCCCACAGCAATTTGCTGAGGCAAAACCACTATATTTTCAAGAAACAGTTTGATGACGCACGTGTGGTGAAGGCAATCAACAATACGGGAGGGGAGGCGGGGGAAGGAGGGATCAGCCAATTGGGTTGGATGATCAGCCATGATCACAATGAATGGCAGAGAAGGCACGAAGGGCCGAAGGGCCTCCTTCTGCTCCAATTGTCTATGTTTCTATGATTGGCGCAGAGCAACTTAAAGGCTGCTAGGCGGGAGGTGACGCTGATCTTCACAGGAACAGACAGCGAGGCGGAACATTGATCATAAACAGACAGTGAGAGAATACAACACAATAAACACAGGGAGCAACAATGGGAAATAACAAATGCATTTGATTGGAATGTTTAATATCGTTTGGAATTGACAAAACACCGCCTGAAGAGGAAATTAAACTGGAATTCCCAACATTTTACCATCTCGGTGAGAAAGGAGAAACGGAGAGAACAATGTAGGAAGGAAGAAAAGAAAGGATGGAACTGCTCCCTTGTACTTGGGGAACTGCTGGTCCACAATTTGCAGCATCTCACCGATTAGAAACAAAAGGACATAAAACTCTATCATTCGTGGATTCAATCAGATTCAGATTTATTTTCAACTCTAAAGGCTAAAGTATTTCTCACTCACTCAATATATTGAGACATTTGAGAATAAATTGACCGCACAGGGTAATGTTGTGTTTCTGCTCTCTGGTTATTTATTTTTCCTGTTACTCTTCCATTCGATGTAAATCAACAGGAAGTAAAGAGGGAAAGGAGCGAGGGAGCGAATATTCTGTTTCCTTACATGATTCTCTTCTGATCGTCACTTTACAGAATATAATCAAGGTGTAAATGAGGAAATCTGTCAGCATTGAAATTTAATCTTCGACAGGAGGTCTTGTGGCGCCCGATAGCGCTTCTGAATGCCGATCCGAAGGCTGCGTGTTAAATCACGTCAGGCTCACCGAGTTTTTCTGCTTGTTCCAGGATTTTATATCTGGACAAAGCCCATTGAGTGGGGAAGTTTTGAAAATCACACAAAGATAGGGAGTGAAGTATGTTGTGAAGAGGACAGAAGCAGATTACAGACGGATAGAGAGAGGTTGAGTGAGTGACAGAAACCTGGCAGCTCCAAAACAATGTTTAAAAAGCGCAGGGTTTCGCTTTGGCAGGTAGAGTAAAAATAAACAGAGCTTTACTTCGACGTCCAACGGCTGCAGAATTACGAGGGATCTCGGTTTGCTGATGCATGAATCTCGAAAACTGAGTGTGTCAGTGCAACAAGTAATTAAGAAGGTGAGTAGATTTATATCCTTATTACGAGAGGAGTTGAACATAAAAGTAAGGGAGTTATTCTTGAGTGATACAGTGAATTGGTGAAACCACATCACAGGATCAGAGAATGGTTACAGCGCAGAAAGAGGTCATTTGGACAATCGTGTTTACACCGTCTCTCCAAACAAGCATTACGAGTTAGTGCTATTCCCCCGCCCTGTCCCCGAACTGTTGCAAGTTTTTTCTATTCAAGTAATCACCTGATGCCCTCTTGAACGCTTCAGTTGAACCTGCCTGCACCACACTTCCAGTCAGTGCGTTCCAGACCCGAAGCACTCGTTGTGCAAAAGTGCTTCTTTTTCAAACATCTGCTTCCTTTGCAAATCAACTGAAATCTGTGCCCTCTCGTTCTTGCTCTTTTAACTCGGGGGAACTGTTTCGCTCTATTTACTTCGCCTCGCCCGCTCATGATTTTGAACATCTCGATCAAATCTACCCTCAGCCTGATTCTGTCCAAGGAGAACGTTCCCAACATCTCCAATCTAGCCTCATAAATGGAACCTATTCTATAAACCTCTTCTGCACGCTGCCCAATACGTCCACAGCCTTCCAATATTGTGGCTCCCAGAGCTGTGCAACATATTCCATCTGATGTCTAACTAGCGCCTTGTACAGAGTCAGCATAACCTCCTTCCTCTTGTTCTCTTTTCCATTCGGAATAAACCCAGAATAAGATCTGCTTTATTGTCTGTTCTCTCCACCTGTCCTGCTACCTTCAATGGTCTATCCACACATACACCCACTTCTCTCTGCTCCTTCATCCCATAAATATTTGAATGGCAGCACCGTAGCATAATGGTTAGTACTATGGCTTCAGAGCGCTGGGTCTCAGGTTCGGATCGCGCTTGGATCAGTGTCTGTGTTCTCCCTGTGTCTGCGTGGGTTTCCTCCGGGTGCTCCGGTTTCCTTCCACACTCCAAAGATGTGCAGGTTAGGTGGATTGGCCATGCTAAATTGCCCTTAGGTTAGATAGGGTTGCTGGGATACGGGGACAGGGTGGAGGTGTGGTTTTCAGTGGGGTGCTCTTTGAAGAGCCGGTGCAGATTCCATGGTCCGAATGGCCACCTTCTGCACTGTAAATTCTATGATTCTATACTTCCCTACCAAAATGCATCATCTCACACGTCTCCAGATTGAAAATCTTTTTGAAGTTCTATCCAGATTGTCCACGTCTCAATTTACAAAATTTCCAAGTTTGTACCATCATCAAACTTTGAAACTGTTCCCTGTGCACCATGATCTAGCACATTGTTATATATCAGGGAAAGCAAATATTCCAGTAGGAACCCATGTGGAACACTACAAACCTTCTTCCAGTCCGAAAAGTCTCTAATTGACCATTACATTCTGTTCTTAATATTCAGCCACATTTATATCCTACTGTCCCTATTACTACTGTCCCTTTTAAGCCAGGAGCTGTAACATTTCGCTAATGCTGTGCAGTTTTGGTCTCCTTATTTGGGGAAAGATGTAAATACGTTGGAGACGGTTCAGAGGAGGTTTCCTCGATTGGTGCCAGGAATGAGCGGGGTTTCTAATGAGGAAAGGTTAGACAGACTGCACTTGTTTCCAGTGGAGATGTGAAGACTGACAGTTAATTTGATCGAAGTACATCAGATTTTGAATGGTCTTGACAAGGTGGACGTGGAAAGGATGTCACTGCTTGTGGGTGAGAGCAGAACTATTGGGCAGAGAAAAACAAGGATTTCGCCCTTTTCGGTCGGAGATTTGGAAATGTCTCCCTCTCAGAGAGGTGTGCGACTTTGGAACTCTGCCTCAGAAGGCGTGGAAGCGGGACATTGATTATTTTTAAGGCGGAGATTGAAAGATTCTTGTTCAGCAAATAAATCAAAGGTTATCGGGGTCACATACAACCATTGCATTCAGCCAGCTACCTGGATGCACAAGCGTTCGTTTGTTTTACTTGATATCTGAGGATAAATTCAGAGTCCGACACCATGGTGAAACGGTCTTTAAATGTCGTGTTCGTTTCTTCACGTGTTCAGCACTGATATATTCTCTGCAGCTCAACCCTGCTCCCGATTTCAGTCAATGACACCATATCGATCGTCCTGATTTAAAAAAACAGGGCTCGTCCGGGATTTGAACCCGGGACCTCTCGCATTTTATCGCAAATGGAAGCTCCCTAAGCGAGAATCATACCCCTAGACCAACGAACCAACCGAAGATCACAGCTCACTCAAACCAGCTTATCATTGCCTCCCGAAGCTTATTGTATCAGCTCAATGCGCTTCTTTATTCCTGTTCAATTTGGTTTCGTTGTTAAAATAAAATCAAAAGAAAAATTGTTGTCCCTTGCTTTTCGTACTGGGATCATTGGGTAAATTGGGGTATTTTGGGTTTGTTGGCCTCCACTGCGAACAAAATAAAACAGAACCTGAGGAAGGAGCAGTGCTCCGAAAGCTAGTGTTTGAAACAAACCTGTTGGACTTTAACCTGGTGTTGTCAGACTTCATACTGAACAGAATAAAAGACATACGGGCCCAGTCGTTGCTCTTGCTGAGTATTTTGCAAGCCCAGGCCAGATGGTGGGGGGTGAATGTAATGCGACATGAATCCAAGGACCCGGTGGAGGCCGCACTCATGTGTGCGGAACGTGGCTACATGTTTCTGTTCGGCGATTCTGCGATGTCGCGCGGCCTGAAGGCCGCCTTGGAGAACGCTGACCCGGTGGTCAGAGGCTGAATGCCCTTGACTGCTGAAGTGTTCTCCGGTGTGACATGTGAATATTCGATTCATTCTCTGTCTGCAGTCTCTGCTGCTGTGTGTGGCACACAACTCGCCAGCCGCTGATTTGATCTCACTTAAAATAACTTTTAATTGCGTCCCAAAGCCCATCAGTTTCCCCACAATTATAAATCAGAAATGTGAATGAACAATGTGACATTTATCTCTCTGTACTGGTGATGATCAGAAGCAGTGATGTCAGATTTCACCACTCGCCAAGTCAGCCTGTGGTTGCGTCTCGCCAATCACGTGGGTAATGTAATTCTGCCAGTCAGTGTGTTCAGTTGGCATTTTAGGAGAAATTCGAAGTCATCATGACTTCATCAGTGGCCTCATGGTTCAGGTGTGAGTGATAGAACATCGAAAATTACAGCACAGAACAGGCCCTTCGGCCCACGATGTTGTGCCGGCCCTTTGTCCTAGATTAATCATAGAATATACAGTGCAGAAGGAGGCCATTTGGCCAATCGAGTCTGCACCAGCCCCCGGAAAGAGCAGCCCACCCTTGGACTGTAGGAGGAAAACGGAGCACCCGGAGGAAACCCATGCAAACACGGGGAGGATGTGCAGACTCCGCACAGACAGTGATCCAAGCCGGAATTGAACCTGGGACCCTGGAGCTGTGAAGCAATTGTGCTATCCACAATGCCACCGTGCTGCCCTTAAGAAGAAATTAATCTACACTATATCATTCTACCGTAATCCATGTACCTATCCAATAGCTGCTTGAAAGTCCATAATGTTTCCGACTCAACTACTTCCACAGGCAGTGCATTCCATGACCCCACTACAATCTGGGTAAAGAACCTACCTCTGACATCATCCCTATATTTTCCACCATTCACCTTAACTGTATGTCCCCTTGCAATGGTTTGTCCACCCGGGGGAATCGTCTCTGACTGTCTACTCTGTCTATTCCCCTGATCATCTATCAAGTAACCCCTCATCCTTCTCGGTTCTAATGAGAAAAGGCCAAGCACCCTCAATCTTTCCTCGTAAGACCTACTCTCCATTCCATGCAACATCCTGACAAATCTCCTTTGCACCTTTTCCAAAGCTTCCACATCCTTCCTAAAATGAGGCAACCAGAACTGTACACAGTACTCAAAATGTGGCCTTACCAGGGTTTTGTACAGCTGCATCATCACCTCACGGCTCTTAAATTCGATCCCTCTGCTAATGAATGCTAGCACACCATAGGCCTTCTTCACAGCTCTATCCACATGAGTGGCAACTTTTAAAGATGTATGAACATAGACCCCAAGATCTCTCTGCTCCTCTACATTGCCAAGAACCCTACCGTTAACCCTGTATTCTGCATTCATATTTGTCCTTCCAAAATGGACAACCTCACACTTTTCAGGTTTAAACTCCATCTGCCACTTCTCAGCCCAGCTCTGCATCCTATCTATGTCTCTTTGCAGCCGACAACAGCCCTCCTCACTATCCACAACTCCACCAATCTTCGTATCGTCTGCAAATTTACTGACCCACCCTTGAACTCCCTCATCCAAGTCATTAATGAAAATCACAAACAGCAGAGGACCCAGAACTGATCCCTGCGGTACGCCACTGGTAACTGGGATCCAGGCGAAATATTTGCCATCCACCACCACTCTCTGACTTCTATCGGTTAGCCAGTTCGTTATCCAACTGGCCAAATGTCCCACTATCCCATGCCTCATTACTTTCTGAATAAGCCTACCATGAGGAACCTTATCAAATGCCTTACTAAAATCCATGTACATGACACCCACTGCTTTACCTTCATCCACATGCTTGGTCACCTCCTCAAAGAATTCAATAAGACTTGTAAGGCAAGACCTACCCCTCACAAATCCGTGCTGACTATCCCTAATCAAGCAGTGTCTTTCCAGATGTTCAGAAATCCTATCCCTCAGTACTCTTTCCATTACTTTGCCTACCACCGAAGTAAGACTAACTTGGCTGTAATTCCAATGGTTATCCCTATTCCCTTTTTTGAACACGGGTACGACATTCGCCACTCTCCAATCCCCTGGTACCACCCCTGTTGACAGTGAGGACAAAAAGATAATTGCCAACGGCTCTGCAATTTCATCTCAGGCTTCCCATAGAATCCTTGGATATATCCCGTCAGGCCCGGGGTACTTGACTATCCTAAAGTTTTTCAAAATGACCAACACATCTTCCTTCCGAACAAGTATTTCATCGAGCTTACCAGTCTGTTTCACACTGTCCTCTCCAACAATATGGCCCCTCTCATTTGTAAATACTGAAGAAAAGTACTCGTTCAAGACCTCTCCTGTCTCTTCAGACTCAATACACAATCTCTCGCTACTGTCCTTGATCGGACCTACCCTCGCTCTAGTCATTCTCATATGTCTCACATGTGTGTAAAAGACCTTGGGGTTTTCCTTGATCCTACCCGCCAAAGATTTTGCATGCCCTCTCTTAGCTCTCCTAATCCCTTTCTTCAGTTCCCTCCTGGCTATCTTGTATCCCTCCAGCGCCCTGTCTGAACCTTGTTTCCTCAGCCTTACATAAGTCTCCTTGTTCCTCTTAACAAGACATTCAACCTCTCTTGTCAACCACAGTTTCCTCACTAGACCATCTCGTCCCTGCCTGACAGGGACATACATATCAAGGGTATGTAGTACCTGTTCCTTGAACAAGTTCCACATTTCACTTGTGTCCTTCCCTGACAGCCAATGTTCCCAACTTATGCACTTGAATTCTTGTCTGACAACATCGTATTTACACTTCCCCCAATTGTAAACCTTGCTCCATTGTACGCACCTATCCCTCTCCTTTACTAAAGTGAAAGTCACAGAATTGTGGTCACTATCTCCAAAATGCTCTCCCACTAACAAATCTATCACTTGCCCTGGTTCATTGCCAAGTCCCAAATCCAATATGGCCTCCCCTCTGGTCGGACAATCTACATACTGTGTTAGAAAATCTTCCTGGACACACTGCACAAACACCACCCCATCCAAACTATTTGCTCGAAAGAGTTTCCACTCAATGTTTGGGAAGTTGAAGTCACCCATGTCTACTATCCTGTGACTTCTGCACCTTTCCAAAATCTGTTACCCAATCTGTTCCTCCACATCACTGCTACTATTGGGTCGCCTATCGCAAACTCCCAACAAGGTGACTGCTCCTTTCCTATTTCTGACTTCAACCCATACTACCTCAGTAGGCAGATACTTCTCGAACTGCCTTTCTGCATCTGTTATCCTATCTCTAATTAAACCCCCCCCCCCTCCACCTCTTTTACCACCCTCCCTAATCTTATTGAAACATCTACAACCAGGGACCTCCAACAGCCATTCCTGCCCCTCGTCTATCCAAGTTTCCGTGATGGCCACCACATCGTAGTCCCAAGTACCAATCCATGCCATAAGTTCACCCACCTTATTCCTGATGCTTCTTGCGTTGAAGTATACAAACTTCAACCCAACTCCGTGCCTGCAAGTACTCTCCTTTGTCAGTGTTCCCTTCCCCACTGCCTCACTGCACACTTTGGAGTCCTGAATATCGGCTACCTTAATTGCTGGACTACAAATCCGGTTCTTATTCCCCTCCAAATTAGTTTAAACCCTCCCGAAGAGTACTAGAAAACCTCCATCCCAGGATATGGGTGCCCCTCTGGTTCAAATGCAACCCATCCTGCTTGTACAGGTCCCACCTTCCCCAGAATGCATGCTAATTATCCAAATACCTGAAGCCCTCCCTCCTACAGCATTCCTGCAGCCACGTGCTCAGCTGCACTCTCTCCCTATTCCTAGCCTCGCTGTCATGTGGCACCGGCAACAAACCAGAGATGACAACTCTGTCTGTCCTGGCTTTTAACTTCCAGCCTAACTCCCTAAACTCGTTTATTACCTCCACACCCCTTTTACGACCAATGTCGTTGGTACCAATGTGCACCACAACTTCTGGCTGCTCACTCTCCCCCTTAAGGATCCTGAAGACACGATCCGAGACATCCCTGTCCTTGGCACCCGGGAGGCAACATACCTTCCGGGAGTCTCGCTCGCGACCACAGAATCTCCTATCTATTCCCCTAACCATTGAATCTCCTACTACTATTTCTTTTCTATACTCCCCCTTCCCTTCTGAGCCCCAGAGCCAGACTCAGTGCCAGAGACATGGCCGCTAGGACCTTCCCCCGGTAGTTCATCCCCCCCCCCCCCCGCCAACAGCATCCAAAACGTTATACTTGTTTTGAAGCGGAACAGCCACGAGGGATCCCTGCACTGTCTGCCTGTTTGTTTTCTTTCCCCTGACTGAAACCCAACGACTCTTGTCCTGTACCTTGGGTGTGGTTACCTCCCGTTAACTCTTCTCTATAACCCCTTCTGCCTCCCAGATGATCCGAAATTCATCCAGCTCCAGCTCCAGTTCCCTAACACGGTCTCCGAGGAGCTGCAGTTGGGTGCACTTCTCGCAGGTATAGTCTGTGGGGACACCTGTGGTATCCCTCACCACCCACATCCTACAGGAGGAGCATGCAACAGGCCTCGCCTCCATTCCCTCTTACCTTACAGAATATAGCTGCCCTGTGGACCAACTGGACCTCGCCCTCCGACTCTGCTCCCAGTCAGCTGCACTCTCTGTAAACTCCTGGATCCCTTCTCGCTCTTTGCGGAAATGTAGGAAACGAAATGAAAGGAGCACCTTACTCCCTTCTCACCTAACTCCCTCAGTCACCAAACTCTCACTATAGCACTCAAATGCACCAAATTCAGCACTCAGTGCAAACCATGATGTTTATCATGATGTGATCAAATGAGCGTCTGTTTCAGTCTTTCTGCGGGGAGTTTTCATGCTGAGGAGAAACATGTTGGACATGGTCTGGGAATGTTTCACTCCGGTCCATTACCAACATATCCTGCCCGGATGGGATGGGCATTTCCTTCCAAACGTTGCAGGACACTTTATTAATATTGAATAATATTTGTTAAGTATCATTTATTAAGTATTGTTTCATATGTTTAGTGTAATTTATTTAGAAATATTAATTATCAGACGCGATAATTTTTTACTTTCATTCCCCAAACAGCTAAATTGGGTGAAAACCATGAATGGGAGGCAAAGGGAGCCCCGATCATTTGTGTGGTCAGTGGTTTGTTTATGGAGCTGAGTAAATATTCCGGAGCAGAGCCGCTCCGAGCGGGGTTCTAACCTGCGCGGGGATACAATAATGTGGGTTTGCCGTTTCTGTCCACACATCTGGATAGGAATGGAGCTGCTGCTGCCCGGGGAGCTGGACAAGCAAGAGGCACAGATATTGACCAACTGCATCCGCAACAAATAGATTCCCCAAATTACCGAACAAAACAAAAACAAGCGCTACTGATCTTTAAAGAAACTATGACAGTCTCTCTGAAATCAATATACCAACACCTCTTGAAGATTAGATTTGTTGTAACAATTCACTATGAACTGTCTCAATATCAGCCTTAATTCCTTGCCAATTCTCAGACAGGCGCTGACTGGTTAGAAGTCTGCTTCACTTCTCAAGGTCCTGTTCAATAAAATCAATCACAGGCCCATGATCTGCTTTCCTCCTGTTCTCAGACACATCCACTTTCTACAAGGGTGCACTAACCGGTTTTCAGAGTAAGAGTCAGACTGCAGTCACCTCGTTCTCTCTCGATCCCTTTATCTCAGAGCCACCTCACAACCAGGAATGGAACTTCTCACAGAGCCAAGAATGGAATAGTTTGTCGATTCTTCCACTGATTCAGGACCGTCCATCACCAGGATGTATTCGTCCAAAAGAGTTGGGGTGAGATGGGGCTGAGTTTCACTGTGTATCCAATCAGTCCCCGGAGAAGCACAAAAACATGGTGTGAGGGAGAGAGAAAGAAACAAAGAAATAGATAGAGAGACAAAGGAAAGAAAACAAGAAAATAATTTTCAAATATGTTCCATTTCTGCCTCGATGTTTTTACACAGAAATACATTCACCTGAATGAAACCAAACCACGTTTCCATTCGCTGCCGTTGCTGCTTCTCCTTCCAAACGTTGCAGGAAATGTTATTATTTATTGATTGTTGCTTTGAGTGTGAGTTCCTTATTTATCTTTATATTGAAGAATGAAATGAAAATCGCTTATTGTCACAAGTAGGTTTCAAATGAAGTTACTGTGAAAAGACCCTAGTCGCCACATTCCGGCGCCTGTTCGGGGAGGCTGGTACGGGAATTGAACCGTGCTGCTGGCCTGCCTTGGTCTGCTTTCAATGCCAGCGATTTAGCCCTGTGCTAAACCAGCCCCGTCTAGTTTTTAAAAAGAACGTTTTTCGAAAAAACTGAATTCGATAAATGTTCACACCGTTAACAGACAACCAACCAAAATTCCGATTAATTGTCGACCGGCAGCTTCCCGGGGGAGTTAAACAAACATTTCGAATCACAGTCGCTGCGAGCAGGATTCGAATCTGCGCGGGAAAACCCTATTTCATTTGAGGTCCAACCACTCGCCCATCACAGCTGCGTCATTCAACATCAATTTGGTCGATAGAATACATTCTAAAACCAGCCTGGAATCACTCCAGGAAGTTGTTGCATTCAAGCGACCAACGGGGCCCCGGGGTTTATGTGTGGAGGGATTGAATTTTCGTTGAAAATGACCATTCGATTTGGAGAGACTCGGAAATCTCAGCTCCCTAAACGCACAATTCCACTGAATAAATATTTTGTGTAACAACATCAGTTAAATTGGAAATATATTAGAAATTCATGTTTCTTTTCAAATGCAGCAGCACTACACTTCCCAGTCTGGAAGAAAATTAAAATGATGAATCTAGAAATTACAGAGGGAGACCTGTGCAGACCGAATGGTCACATGATGACCTGATGACGCAACTAACATGATCACGTGTCGGGATTCCGGCAGTTCCCCGGATCGCGGTCAGAGCACAAGCCAGGAACAGCTGCTCAATTATTAAATCAGTTATTTTTTATTACAACTCCTTGGTCGCCAGTCATTGAGAGAGCAGCATTTCTACATGGTGTCAGGAGTGGGCAGTATGGCAGAAGGACTCCACCGCATCAACCTCCTTGTATCATCGAATCGTAGAATGTCCAGCACAGAAGGCCATTCGGCCCAACGTGTCAGCACTGACCCTCCGAATGAGCACCGCAGCTACTCTCCTCAAGAAGAGGTTTAATAGATACTGCACCAGCAGCCCGGCTAGCTCAGTCGGTAGAGCATGGGACTCTTAATCCCAGGGTCGTGTGTTCGAGCCTCACGTTGGGCGCGTCTATATTATTATCTGAAAATATTGATGCTGAATTAACTGTCTTCCTAACAGGAACACAAGGTGATGTCGCTGGACTGGGAATCCAGAGGTCTGAACTAATCCTTGGTGATAAGATTTAATAAATCTGGAATTGAAATTTCGTCTCATGAATGGCGCAGAAAGGTTCTGCTTCAGACGGATCACATTTCCACAACAGGGATTGATTTGACTGAACCACACTGAAGATCTGTCACCGGCAGACTCACGGTTCCAGCAGTTGCATAATCAGAGAGCTCAGTTACACAGCAGGATATACATTTACAAACAGGGCCCTCTCCACCTCGGCACATTGTGTGTGCCCTGATAGTCTCTTCCTGCTTTTCTGTGTGTCTTTCTCTGTCTGTCACGGCTGTCTGTCACGGCTGTGCTGATGTTACGTATTAATCTCACTTTTCCCAAACAGTAATTGTGATTGATAGATACACACAGATTTCCGCACTGACATTCAGTACCAATGTCTAATAGAGACTGAATCCCACCCTCACATACAGCACCAGACATTGACTCATAATGAAGGAATCCTGCTCTCACAAACTGTTGAGACTGAGGTGCAGAGTGTTCCCTCCACTCGCGAACACTACCTGTGATTTACAGATACAGAACAAATCTCAGTCAGGTGAGTAGCAGAGTTTGATGGGTACGACATGTATTCCACAATCACCTTCTCTGCGCCAGATAATCAGATGCAGTCGACACGCGGTGTCTGTGTTGTTTTAACAAGAGTTTTACCCAAGAACAGGAACACATTTACACAATATCAGGGTATAAGACGTAGGAGCAGAAGTAGGCCATTCAGCCCATCGAATATGCACCGTATTGCAATGAGATCATGCTTGATCTGATATTTGACGTGTTATGACCTCATACGGTGGCACGTTGTCACAGTGGCTACCTCACAGAGCCCGCGATCCGGGTTCAATTCCAGCCTTTGGTCACTGACTGTGTGGAGTTTGCACTTTCTCTCCGTGTCTGTGTGGGTTTCTTCCGGGTGCTGCGATTTCCTCGCACAGTCCAAATATGTGCGGGTTAGGTGGACTGTCCATGCTAAATTGCTCCTTGGTGTTCAGAAAGTTGGGTGGTGTTACAGGGATGTGGTGGGGACACAGAAACTCTTTCAGAATATCGTTGCAGAGTCGATGGGCAGAATTGCCTCCTTTTACATTTTAATGATTTCATGATAATCCTCATGTCCACTTTCCCGGGTTTTTATCTCTAGATTTCATGATGAACCTTTAAAACCAACATTCCAACCAAGCCTCAGGTACCAGTAACTCCTCAATGGTCGTTAATTTCCCGGCTGTCAATCATTTGGTCAGTCATACCTCAGGCGAGGAGCAATAAAAATAATAATAATAATAATGTTATTGTCACAAGTTGGCTTCAATGAAGTTACTGTGAAAAGCCCCGAGTCACCACATTCCGGCGCCGGGAGGCTGGAACGGGAATTGTGAGAAGGCGGGGTTTTCATGATTCAGTTCTAGTATAACCGGGTGATCTGAATCTAATTCATCTGGTTTTCTCTCTGCTAATCTTGTCTCACAGTGAGGCAAACCTCACTGACTGGATAGACGAGTGATCGTTCTTCAGTCTTGTCATGGCCGGACCCGCTGAATATGGAGGCATATCCTGTGTGGCAGGATTTAGCTCCAACTCAATCTATAAGTTTGTGGATGATACCACGGTGGTAGGTCGTATTGCAAACAATGACGAATCAGACACAGAAGGTAGATAAATCACTTGGTTGCATCGTGTACCTAAAACAGCCTGTCTCTAAATGTCGGAAAGATAAAGGAACTGATCATCGACGCCAGGAAGCGTTGCACTACACACACACCCGTCTGCATCAATGGCTGCGAAGTGGAGATGGTGGATAGCATTACATTTCTGGGTGTCACCCTCACCAACAGTCTGTCCTGGTCCACTCATGTTGATGCAACAGTCTAGAAACCCAACATCGTCTCTACCTCCTACGGAAGGAGAGGAAATTCGTCATGTCTGCATCGACTCTCACAAACGTCTACAGATGTACCACAGAGAGCATCCTATCGGGCTGCATCACAGCTTGGGATCGCAACTGCTCGGCCCAAGGTCGCAAGAAACTGCAGTGTGGTGACATCAGCCCAACGTATCACACAAGCTTGCCACCCGCACAGTGATTCTGTCTCCAACTCCCGCTGCCGCAGGACAGCAGACAACATTATCAGTGACCCTCCCACCCAGGTTTTGCCTTTTTACTGATTATTCCATCAGGCAGAAGGTACAGAAGTCTGAAGACCCGCACATCCAGACATAGGAACAGCTTCTTCCCCACAGCTACTAGACTCCTCAACAACTCTCCCTCGGACTGATCTGTTCCCTGTAAGAACACGATTCACGCCGCCCTATGCTGCTCTTGCTCATGGGTTTGCTTTGTTTGGGCCCTTGTTCCGCACTGTAACCAATCACTGTTTGTCCATGTACCATTTGTCAATGTACTCTGTCGATTATTCTTTTTCTGTCTACTATCTATGTAATGTGTATGTTCCCTTGGTAGCAGAAAAATACTTTTCATGGGACAATAAATCAAATCAAAGTGGTTCCTCTCTCACTACCCGATCAATTCATCTCAATCAGAACAAGACTGAATTTTGAATGCTCGCTTTTCCAACACAAGTCGCTGCAATCTGGCCCGACAACTTGGACTGGATTGTCACATCAGTTATTGCAGACCCATCTTGGAAAAATGAGTCCCACTTCCGAGCAACCAGCGGATGAAAAATCGACGACGATGGGATCCGAACGCACAGAGAGCACAGTGGATTAGCAGTCCAACGCCTTAACCACTCGGCCACCTCAACACACAAACCCATGCGTCAAAAAGTCTTAATTCGTGTTGCATCCATGAATTGATGGAAAATATCCGCCTCTTTGTCTTCCGAGGTTGATTTAGCACAGGGCTAAATCACTGGCTTGGAAAGCAGACCAAGGCAGGCCAGCACCACGGTCCAATTCCCGTACCAGCCTCCCGAACAGGCGTCGGACTGTGGCGACTAGGGGCTTTCCACAGTAACTTCATTTGAAGCCTCCTTGTGACAATCACCGATTTTCATTTCATTTCAGCCCGGTGTTCAATGATGGAAATGCAGATTTTGTCAATAAAACGAATTCCCAGCATATTCAGGGACTTTTGTGAATGGACTGATAGGAAACACTTCAATATCATGTCCAAGATATTTCCACACAGTGTGAAAGGCCCTCGCTGAAAGACTGGAATCAACCATCATTTGACAGCAAAAACAAAACCTCCCGGCATCGCAGAGGAATCCGTCGATCATCGGAACACACACTTCACGATGGACATAGTCTGATCACGGAGTTACAGGTTTCTACTCCTGCCTGGCTTAATTCCCCAGGAAATAGGGATTATATTCTTTCAGCGAGTCGTGAAAGTATACTTGGAGCAGATTAAAGATAAATTCTTGTGTTGGGATGAGACTATTCCTGGTAGAAAGGTAAACTTTTCAGAAAGTGCCTCAATATTCAGCGGGTCCGTCCATGACAAGACTGAAGAACGATCACTCGTCTATTCAATCGGTGATGTTTGCCTTACCATGAGACAATATTAACAGAGACAACAACAGGTTCATTAGATTCTGATCACACGGTTATAATAGAACTGAATCATGAAAACCCAGCCTTCACAACCTTGCCCCTCGCCTGAGGTATGGAGATAATGAATGGCTTAGATAGGGTGGACGTCGGGAATTTGTTTCCATTCGCAGAGGAGACTAGGACCCGGGGGCACAGCCTTAGAATAAAAGGGAGTCACTTTAGAACAGAGATGAGGAGACATTTCTTCAGTCAGAGAGTGGTGGGGCTGTGGAATTCATTGCCACAGAGGGCGGTGGAGGCCGGGATGTTGAGTGTCTTTAAGACAGAAGTTGATAAATTCTTGATTTCTCGAGGAATTAAGGGCTATGGAGAGAGAGCGGGTAAATGGATTTGGAATCAGCCATGATTGAATGGTGGAGTGGACTCGATGGGCCGAATGGCCTCACTTCCATTCCTATGTCTTATGGTCTTATGATCCTCAGGTTAAATCAGCACCAGCCAGATCTCACCCTCAAAGGGGAAAGCAGCCTATGGTCATCAGGGACTAGAGCGACTTAATTTACTTTAGAACTGGATCAATGTGTGACATTTCCAGGATGTGACTTCCTCAGACTGACCAAATGATTGACAGCGTGGAAATTAACGACCATTGAGGAGTTACTGCTACCTGAGGCTTGGCTGGAACGTTGGTTTTAAAGGTTCATCATGAAATCTAGAGATAAAAAGCCGGGTTATCATGAAATCATTAAAATGTAAAAGGAGGCCATTCTGCCAATCGACTCTGCAACGATATTCGGAAAGAGCCTCTGTGTCCCCACCACATCCCTGCAACACCACCCAACTTTCTGAACACCAAGGAACAATTTAGCATGGACACTCCACCTAACCCGCACACATTTGGACTGTGCGAGGAAATCTCAGCACCCGGAGGAAACCCACACAGACATGGAGAGAAAGTGCAAACTCCACACAGTCAGTGACCAAAGGCTGGAATTAAACCCGGATCGCTGGCGCTGTGAGGTAACCACTGTGACAACGTGCCACCGTATGAGATTATAACACGTCATATATCAGATCAAGCATGATCTCATTGCAATACGGAGCATATTCGATGGGCTGAATGGCTTACTTTTGCTCCTACGTCTTATACCCTGACATTGTGCAATGTTCTGCTATTTGTCTCTAAAATCCTTGTTAAAACAACGTTTAGCGAGTTGGTCACACCGCAGGTGAAAGGTACTGAAGGAGATAGAAAATGGGAGACCAAAAGACAGAGCAAGAGTAGGAAAGCAGTGCAGGTGTCTCCTGCGGTCATCTCCCTGCAAAACAGATATACCGCTTTGGATACTGTTGAGGGAGATGGCTCACCAGGGAAGGCAGCAGCAGCCAGGTTCATGGCACCGTGGCTGACTCAGCTGCGCAGCCGGGCAGGAAGAAGAATGGCAGGGCTATAGTGACAGGAGACTCAACCGTAAGTGGAATAGACACGCGGTTCTGCGGACACAATCGAGGCTCCAGAATGGTATGTTGCCTCTCTGGTGCAAGGGTCAAGGATGTCTCGGAGTGGCTGCAGGACATTCTGGGGGGGGGGGGGGGGGGGGCGGGGGGGGGGGGGCGGGGTGAAAAGCCAGCTGTCGTGGTTCACATAGGCAACAATGATATGGGTTAAAAAAACGGGATGAGGTCCTACAAGCTGAATTCAGGGATTTAGGAGTTAAACTAAAAAGTACGACCTCAAAAGGTAGTAATCTCAGGATTGTTACCAGTGCCACGAGCTAGTCAGAGTAGGAATGTGAGGATAGATAGGATGAATGCGTGGCTCGAGAGATGGTGCAAGATGGAGGGATTCAAATTCCTGGGGCACTGGAACCGGTTCTGGGGGTGGTGGGTCCAGTACAAACCAGACGGTCTGCACCTGGGCAGGGCTGGAATTGATGTCCTAGGGAGAGTGTTCGCGAGAGCTGTTGGGGAGAGTTTAAACTAATGTGGCAGGGGGATGGGAACCGACGCAGGAATTTGGAAGGTAGTAAAACAGGGACAGAAACAAAAGGCAGTAAGGGGGAAAGTGTAAGGCAGAGAAGCCATAGTCAAAAATCAAAAAGAGCGACAGTACAAGGTACAGTGACTGAGGGGAGCTCCATGAATAGGACCAGGAATACTAAAAGGAATAAAACGGGAAGTAAAAACATTAATGGTAAGCGACGCAGCAGGTTGTTACACAACATTATGGGTTCAACCACAAGGAAAATTAGGAGAAAAGTTAAGAGGAAATATAACTTAGGAGAGGCTACTGATCGAGGTGTTAAGATTCAGAACAGAGGTAAAAAAGCCAACATAAGTGTACTTTACCTGAATGCTCGTAGTATTCGGAATAAGGTAAATGAGTTGATGGTGCAAATCATCGTGAATGACTATGATTTAGTGGCCATTACTGAAACATGGTTAAAGGATGGTCACGACTGGGAGTTAAATATCCGAGTGTATCAAACTATTCGGAAGGGCAGAGTGGATGGTAAGTGAGGTGGTATAGCTCTGTTATTTAAGGATGACATCCGGGCAATAATAAGGGATGACATCGGTGCTATGGAGGACAAGGTTGAATCCATTTGGGTGAAAATCAGGATAGTAAGGCAAAAAAGTCACTGATAGGAGTAATCTATAGGCCACCAAATAGTAACATTATGGTGGGGCAGGCAATAAACAAAGAAATAACTGGTGCATGTAGAAATTGTACAGCAGTTAACATGGGGGATTTTAATCTACATGTCGATTGGTTTAACCAGGTCGGTCAAGGCAGCCTTGAGGAGGAGTTGAAAGAATGTATCCACGACAGTTTCCTAGAACAGTATGTAATGGAACCTACGAGGGAACAAGCGGTCGTAGATCTGGTCCTGTGTAATGAGACAGGATTGATTCAGGATCTCATAGTTAGCGATCCTCTCGGAAGGAGCAATCACAATATGGTGGAATGTAAAATACAGATGGAGACTGAGAAAGTAAAATCAAACACTAGTGTTTTGTGCTGAGAGAAAGGAGTTTACAGTGGGATGAGAAAATAACTAGCTAAGGTAGACTGGGAGCCAAGACTTTATGGTGAAACAGTTGAGGAACAGTGGAGAACCTTCTGAGCTATTTTTCACAGTGCTCAGCAAAGGTATATACCAACAAAAAGGAAGGACGGTAGAAAGAGGGAAAATCGACCGTGGATATCTAAAGAAATAAGGGAGAGTATCAAATTGAAGGAAAAAGCATACAAAGTAGCAAAGATTAGTGGGAGACTAGAGGACTGGGAAATCTTTCGGGGGCAACAGAAAGCTACTAAAAAAGCTATAAAGAAGAGTAAGATAGATTATGAGAGTAAACTTGCTCAGAATATATAAACAGAAAGTAAAATTTTCTCCAAACATATATTTTTTTTAATAGAGTGGCTGAGGTAAATATTGGTCCTTTAGAGGATGAGAAGGGAGATTTAATAATGGGAGATCAGGAAATGGCTGAGGTACTGAACAGGTTTTTTGGGTCGGTCTTCACAGTGGAAGATACAAATAACATGCCAGTGACTGATGGAAATGAGGCTATGACAGGTGAGGACCTTGAGAGGATTGTTATCAATAAGGAGGTAGTGATGGGCAAGCTAATGGGGCTAAAGGTAGACAAGTCTCCTGGCCCTGATGGAATGCATCCCAGAGTGCTAAAAGTGATGGCTAGGGAAATTGCAAATGCACTAGTGATAATTTACCAAAATTCACTAGACTCTGGGGTGGTCCCGGCGGATTGGAAATTAGCAAACGTGACACCACTGATTAAAAAAGGAGGTAGGCAGAAAGCGGGTAATTATAGGCCTGTGAGCTTAATTTTGGTAGTAGGGAGATGCTGGAATCTATCGTGAAGGAAGAAATAGCGAGGCATCTGGATGGAAATTGTCCCATTGGGCAGACACAGCATGTGTTCATAAAGGGCAGGTCGTGCCTAACTAATTTAGTGGAATTTTTTGACGACATTACCAGTGCGGTAGATAACGGGGAGCCAATGGATGTGGTCTATCTGGGTTTCCAGAAAGCCTTTGACAAGGTGCCACACAAATGGTTGCTGCATAAGATAAAGATGCAGCAAATTGTGTCAAATCATTCCCTATTGTGCAAATGTGTTTCCTGTTGTGGAAATATGGCCCCTCTGAAGCAGAACCTTTCTGCGCCATTACTGAGACGAAATTTAAATTCCAGATTTATTAAGTCTTGCCACCAAGGGTTAGTTCAGACCTCTCTATTCCCAGTCCAGCGACAGAACCTTGTGTTCCTGTTGTCAAAACAGTTCGTTCAGCATCAATATTTTCAGATCATAATATAGACCCTGGGATTAAGAGTCTCATGCTCTACCGACTGAGCTAGCCGGGCTGGTGCTGCATTAAACTAGCTATTAAACCTCTTCCTGTAGAGAGTAGCTGCGGTGCTCATTCGGAGGGGCAGAGCTAACACAGAATCATAGAAGTTTACAGCATGGAAACAGGCCCTTCGGCCCAACCAGTCCATGCCGCCCAGTTTTTACCATTAAGCTAGTCCCAGTTGCCCGCACTTGGCCCATAACCCTCTATACCCATCTTACCCATGTAACTATCTAAATGTTTTTTAAAAGACACAATTGTACCCGCCTCTACTACTACCTCTGGCAGCCCATTCCAGACATTCACTACCCTCTTGAGTGAAGAAATTGCCCCTCTGGGCCCTTCTTAATCTCTCCCCTCTCACCTTAAACCTATGCCCTCTAGTTTTAGACACCCCTACCTTTGGGAAAAGATGTTGACTATCTACCTTATCTATGCCCCTCATTATTTTATAGACCTCTATAAGATCACCCCTAAGCCTCCTACGCTCCAGGGAAAAAAGTCCCAGTCTATCCAGCCTCTCCTTATAACTCAAGCCATCAAGTCCCGGCAACATCCTAGTAAATCTTTTCTGCACTCTTTCCAGTTTAATAATATCCTTTCTATAATAGGGTGACCAGAACTGCACACAGTATTCCAAGTGTGGCCGTACCAATGTCTTGTACAACTTCAACAAGACGTCCCAACTCCTGTATTCAATGATCTGACCAATGAAACCAAGCATGCCGAATGCCTTCTTCACCACCCTGTCCACCTGCGACTCCACCTTCAAGGAGCTATGAACCTGTACTCCTAGATCTCTTTGTTCTATAACTCTCCCCAACGCCATACCATTAACTGAGTAGGTCCTGGCCTGATTCGATCTGCCAAAATGCATCACCTCACATTTATCTAAATTAAACTCCATCTGCCATTCGTCGGCCCACTGGCCTAATTGATCAAGATCCCGTTGCAATCCTAGATAACCTTCTTCACTATCCACTGTGCCACCAATCTTGGTGTCATCTGCAAACTTGCTAACCATGCCTCCTAAATTCTCATCCAAATCATTAATATAAATCACAAATAACAGTGGACCCAGCACCGATCCCTGAGGCACACCACTGGTCACAGGCCTCCAGTTTGAAAAACAACCCTCTACAACCACTCTCTGCCTTCTGTCGTCCAGCCAATTTTGAATCCAATTGGCAACCTTACCCTGGATCCCGTGAGCTTTAACCTTCTGCAACAACCTACCATGCGGTACCTTGTCAAAAGCTTTGCTAAAGTCCATGTAGACAACGTCTACTGCACTGCCCTCATCTACCTTCTTGGTCACCCCCTCAAAAAACTCAATCAAATTTGTGAGACATGATTTTCCACGCACAAAGCCATGCTGACTGCCCCGAATCAGTCCTTGCCTCTCTAAATGCGTGTAGATCCTGTCTCTCAGAATACCTTCTAGCAACTTACCTACTACAGACGTTAGGCTCACCGGTCTGTAGTTCCCAGGCTTTTCAATGCTGCCCTTCTTAAACAAGGGCACAACATTCGCCACTCTCCATTCTTCAGGCACCTCACCTGTGGCTGCCGATGATTCAAATATCTCTGTTAGGGGACCCGCAATTTCCTCCCTAGCCTCCCACAACATCCTGGGATACATTTCATCAGGTCCCGGGGATTTATCTACCTTGATGTGCTTTAAGACTTCCAGCACCTCCTCCTCTGTAATATGCACACTTCTCAAGACATCACTATTTATTTCCCTTAGTTTCCTAACATCCATGCCTTTCTCCACCGTGAATACCGATGAGAAATATTCATTCAAGATCTCACCCAACTCTTGTGGCTCTGCACATAGATGTCCTTGTTGATCCTTAAGATGTCCTTGTTGATCCTTAAGAGGCCCTAGTCTGTCCCTAGTTACTCTTTTCCCCTTTATGTATCTGTAGAATCTCTTTGGATTCTCCCTTGCATTATTTGCCAAAGCAATTTCATGTCCCCTTTTTGCCCTCCTGATTTACCTCTTAACTCTATTTCGACAATCTCTATACTCTTCAAGGGATCCACTTGATCCCAGTTGCTTATGTACGTCATATGCCTCCTTCTTCTTTTTGACCAGAGACTCAATATCTCGAGTCATCCAGGGTTCCCTACTTCTACCAGCGTTGCACTTCACTCTAAAGGGAATGTGCTTACCCTGCACCCTGGTTAACACATTTTTAAAAGCCTCCCATTTACCAGCCGTCCCTTTGCCTGCCAACAGTCTCCCCCAATCTACCTCTGCAAGTTCCTGTCTGATACCATCAAAATTGGCCTTGCCCCAATTAAACATTTTAACTCTTGGGCCAGACCTATCATTCGCCATAGCTATCTTAAAACTAATGGAGTTATGGTCACTTGTCCCAAAGTGATCCCTCACTAGCACTTCTGTCACTTGCCCTTCCTTATTTCCCAAGACGAGGTCAAGTTTTGCCCCCTCTCTAGTCGGTCCATCCACATACTGAATGAGAAATTCCTCCTGAATACACTCAACAAATTTCGCTCCATCCAAGCCCCTAATGCTATGGCTGTCCCAGTCAATGTTGGGAAAGTTAAAGTCCCCTACTACTACCACCCTATTATTCTTGCAGATATCTGTAATCTCCTTACATATTTGCTCCTCAATTTCCCGCTGACTATTTGGGGGCCTGTAGTACAGTCCTACCAAGGTGATCTCTCCCTTCTTATTTTTCAGTTCCACCCATATAGACTCAGTGGGCGAACCCTCGGATATATCCCCTCTAAGTACTGCCGTGATGTTCTCCCTAATCAAAAACGCCACTCCCCCTCCTCTCTTACCTCCTGTTCTATCCTTGCTATAGCATCTGTACCCCGGAACATTGAGCTGCCAGTCCTGCCCCTCCCTTAGCCATGTTTCAGTCATAGCTATAATATCCCAGTCCCATGTGCCCGTCCATGCCCTGAGTTCATCTGCTTTGCCCATCAGGCCCATTGCATTGAAATAAATGCAGTTTAATGTAAACCTTCCTTGCTCTCTGCCCTGCTTTCTCTGGTCATGCTTTACACACTCTCCCTTCCTGCCTTTTGTTTCTGTCCCCACTGACTTCCTACATCGGTTCCCATCCCCCTGCCACATTAGTTTAAACCCTCCCCAACTGCACTAGCAAACACACCCCCGAGAACATTGGTTCCAGTCCCACCCAGATGCAGACCGTCCGATTTGTACAGGTCCCACCTCCCCCAGAACCGGTCCCAATGTTCCAGGAATTTGAAACCCTCCCTCTTGCACCATCTCTCAAGCCACGTATTCATCCTAGCTATCCTGTCATTCCTACTCTGACTATCACGTGGCACTGGTAGCAATCCTGAGATTACTACCTTTGAGGTCCTACTTTTTAGTTTAACTCCTAACTCCCTAAATTCAGCTTGTAGGACCTCATCCCGTTTTGTACCTATATCGTTGGTGCCTATATACACCACGACAGCTGGCTGTTCACCCTCCCCCTCCAGAATGCCCTGCAGCCGCTCCGAGACATCCTTGACCCTTGCACCAGGGAGGCAACACACCAACCTGGATTCTCGTTTACGTCCACAGAAACGCCTGTCTATTCCCCTTACAATTGAATCCCCTATCACTATAGCTCTGCCACTCTTTTTACCGCCCTTCTGTGCAGCAGAGCCAGCCACGGTGCCATGAACCTGGTTGCTGCCACCTTCCCCTGGTGAGCCATCTCCCCCAACAGTTTCCAAAACGGTAAATCTGTTTTGGAGGGAGATGACCGCAGGGGATCCCTGCACTGCCTTCCTACTCTTCCTCTGTCTGTTGGTCACCCATTCCCTATTTGCCTCAGTAATTTTAATCTGCGGTGTGACCAACTCACTGAATGTGCTATCCACAACTTCCTCAGCATCGCGGTTGCTCCAAAGTGAGTCCATCCGCAGCTCCAGAGCCGTCAAGCGGTCTAACAGGAGCTGCAGTTGGACACACTTCTTGCAGATGAAGGAGTCAGGGACACCAGAAGGGTCCCTGACTTGCCACATCTCACAAGAGGAGCATGACACGGGTCTGAGCTCTCCTGCCATGACCTCAACCTGAAGTTAAATTTGAACTACACTACACAGCTAAGAGAAAGTCAAAGAGAGAGAAATCACTTACCAGCTACAAGCCAATCACTTACCTGCTGGCTGTGATGTAATTGCTCCCGAGGCTCCCTCACAGGTCTGCTTCTCTGCACCTCCTTAAGATGAGCACCAAATTCCCTTAACTAGTTAATTAATTTACTTAATTAATTGGATTTTTTGGGGGGGGCGGGGGGGGGGGGGGGGAAACTCAACCCCAAACACCAAACTCCAAAAATAAAACACAGCCCTCACTCACCTCTTACCCGAACTCAGTCTTACCCAAACTCAGATACACTCTGTTTGCCTCCAGCACTCTGTTTCGAAAGGCACTTCAGCCACACCCTTTGTATCCTTCCTGATATACAGTCGGCCAATAGGCCTGCTCCCGAAACTGATCTCCCGAAACTAACAGCTGACCTGCAAGGTCTGGAAGTTGTTAAGCAGTACTTACCTCACCCACGCCGCGACCTTTTAAACTCTCCGCTCCGACTCGCAGCTCCCGCGCTTTTTCAAACTCCCGCGCTGTTTCCAAGGTCCCGGCTCTCTCTCTCTCCCGTACAGCTGACCTGCAAGGTAAGGAAGTGGTTAAGCAGTCCACGTTGGGCCGAATGGCCTCCTTCTGCGCTGGATATTCTACGATTCTATGATCCAAGGATGTTGATGCGGTGGAGACCTTCTGCCAAACTGCCCACTGCTGACACCATGTAGAAATGCTGGTCTCTCAATGACTGGCGACCAAGGAGTTGGAATAAAAATAACTGATTTAATAGTTGAGCAGCGGCTCCTGGCTTGTGCTCTGACCGCGATCCGGGGAACTGCCGGAATCCCGACACGTGATCATGTTAGTTGCGTCATCACGTGACCTTTCGGTCTGCACAGGTCTCCCTCTGTAATTTCTTGATTCATCATTTTAATTTTCTTCCAGACTCGGAAGTGTAGTGCTGCTGCATTTGAATTTCTAATATATTTCCAATGTAACTGATGTTGTTCCACAAACTATTTAATCAGTGGAATTGTGCGTTTAGGGAGCTGAGGTTTTCGAGTCTCTCAAGGATTCTCTCCAAATCCAAAGGTCATTTCCCACGAAGATTCAACCCCTCCTCACATAAACCCCGGGGCCCCGTTGATCGTTTGAATGCAATAACTTCCTGGAGTTATTCCAGGCTGGTTTTAGAATGTATTCTATCGACCAAATTACTAACGAATGGCATACCAGACACAGCTGCGATGGCCAAGTGGTTAAGGCGTTGGGATTGAAATCCAATGGGCGTTTCCCGCGCAGGTTCGAGTTTTGTTTGCAGCGACTGTGATTCGAAATGTTTGTTCAACTCGGCGGACAAGCCGCTGACTCCGGAATGAATCGGAATTCTGATTGGCTGCAAATAAACGGTTGGAACCTTCATCGAGTTCAGTCCGATATTTAACATTTTTGGGGGGAAACTGAACGAAATATAAAAATGGAAACGTGGTTTGATTTCATTCAGCTGCATGTATATCTCTGTAAAAAGATCGTGGCAGAAATAGAACATATTTTATCTCTCTATCTGTTTCGTTGTTTCTTTCTCTCTCCCTCACTCACTGTTTTTGTGCTTCTCCGGGGACTGATTGGATACACAGTGAAACTCAGCCCCATCTCATCCCAACTCTTTTGGACAAACACGTCCTGGTGATGGACGGTCCTGAATCAGTGGAAGAATCGACAAACTATTCCATTCTTGGCTCTGTGAGAAGTTCCATTCCTGGTTGTGAGGTGGCTCTGAGATAAAGGGATCGAGAGAGAACGAGGTGACTGCAGTCTGACTCTTACTCTGAAAACCAGTTAGTGCGCCCTTGTACAAAGTGGATGTGTCTGAGAACAGGAGGAAAGCAGATCATGGGCCTGTGATTGATTTTATTGAGCCGGACCTGGAAAAGTGAAGCAGACTTTTAACCAGTCAGCGCCTGTGTGTGAGCTGGGAAGGAATGACGGCTGACATTGAGACAGTTCAGAGTGAATTGTTACAGCAAATCAAATCTTCAAGAGGTGTTGGTATATTGTTTTCAGAGAAAATGTCATAATTTCTTAAAAGATCAGTTGCGCGTGTTTTTGTTTTGTTCGGTAATTTGGGGAATCTGTTTGCAGCGGGTGCAGTTGGTCAATATCTGTGCCTCTTGCTTGTCCAGCTCCCCGGGCGGCAGCAGCTCCATTCCAATCCAGGTGTGTGGGCAGAAACGGCAAACACACATTATTGTATTCCCGAGGAGGTTAGAACCCTGCTCGGAGCGGCTCTGCTCTGGAATATTTACTCAGCTCCATAAACAAACCACTGACCACACAAAAGACCGGTGCTCCCTTTGACTCTGATTGATGGTTTTCACCCAATTTGGCTGTTTGGGGAATGAAAGCAAAAATTTATAGGGTCTGGTAATCAGCATTTTTTAATAAACTACACTAAACGTATAAAACAATACTTTATAAAGGATATTTAACCAATATTAATCAATGTTGGTATATTGTTTTCAGAGAAAATGTCATAATTTCTTAAAAGATCAGTTGCGCGTGTTTTTGTTTTGTTCGTTAATTTGGGGAATCTGTTTGCAGCGGGTGCAGTTTGGAAGGAAAAGCCCATCCCATCAGGGCAGGAAATGTTGGGAATGGACCGAAGTGAAACATTCCCAGACCATGTCCAACATGTTTCTCCTCAGCATGAAAACTCCCCGCGGAAAGACTGAAACAGACACTCATTTGATCACATCATGATAAACATCACTCACACCTTAACCATGAGGCCACTGATGAAGTCATGATGGCTTCGAATTTCTCCTAAAATGCCAACTGAACCCACTGACTGGCAGAATTACATAAACACGATATTGCCGACGCGCATCCACAGGCCGACTTGTCGAGTGGTGAAATCTGACATCACTGCTTCTGATCAGCTCCAGAACAGAGAGATAAATGTCACATTGTTCATTCACATTTCTGATTTATAATTGAGGGGAAACTGATGGGCTTTGGACGCAATTAAAAGTTGTTTTAAGTGAGATCAAATCAGCGGCTGGCTCGTTGGTCTGGGGAGACCTGTGCCACACACAGCAGCAGAGACTGCAGGTAGAGAATGACTCGAATATTCACATGTCACACCGGAGAACACTTCAGCAGTCAAGGGCATCCAGCCTCTGATCTCGGGGAAAGCGTTCTCCAAGGCAGCCTTCAGGACCCGCGACAACGCAGAATCGCCGAGCAGAAACTTATAGCCAAGTTCCGCACACATGAGTACGGCCTCAACCGGGACCTTGGATTCATGTCGCATTACATTCGCCCCGCACCATCTGGCCTGGGATTGCGGAATCCTACCAACTGTCCCGGCTTGAGACAATTCCCACCTCTTTAACCAGGGGTTACCCCTATCTACGGATCTGTAAAGATTTAATTACCTGCAAATGCTCGCATTCAAAGCATTCTCTTACATCTTTGACTTTGTCTATATACATGTTTCCGGAACATATCTCTTCATACACCTGAGGAAAGAGCAGCGCTCCGAAAGCTAGTGTTTGAAACACACCTGTTGGACTTTAACCTGGTGTTGTCAGACTTCTTACTGCGCACATCAGAGACTGACAGATAAAGATTCATTCACCACCCAAATGCCTATATGCCCCTCCCCCAACGGACACACAAGCGCAACGCCACTGAAAGTTTTGTAATGATTCTGATATGCAGACGTTTTAACGGAAATTGGCAAAGAACATAATGATTTTCTCCACTCAATAACAATATCAGAGATTGATCATTACAGATTTAGTTCGACCTTGACACAGATTTTCAGAGAATGAAAGATACTGAATGAATGACAGACTCTCATACAGTCCCAGAGACACTCACAACGCGATTTAACTGAATCCCAAAGACAGAGTGTTACAGTAGATGTGCAACAATCCTAGGAATTACCGGAATATTACAAATATGGAATAAATCTGACTCTGTCATACAGTGTCAGAGACTGAAATATACATGAATTATATTTCAAAATTGATTGCATTTAGCAGGGTGGTAGTGTCAAATAACCCAATGGAGCGAATCCTCAATGTGAAGATGGGGCCTTGTCTCCACAAGGACTGTGCAATGGTCACTCTGAACATATAGTGTATGGGACACAGAGTTCCACAGACTGAATCCTACTTTCCACACAACACCACTGACTGGATTGGATTGGATTGGATTTGTTTATTGTCACGTGTACCGAGGTACAGTGAAAAGTATTTTTCTGCGAGCATCTCAACAGATCAAAATCGTGCATGAGAAGAAAAGGGAATTTTAAAAAATACATAATAGGGCAACACAACATATACAATGTAACTACAAAAGCACTGGCATCGGATGAAGCATACAGGGTGTAGTGTTAATGAGGTCAATCCATAAGAGGGTTATTTAGGAGTCTGGTGACAGTGGGGAAGAAGCTGTTTTTGTGTCTGTTCGTGCGTGTTCTCAGACTTCTGTATCTCCTGCTCGATGGAAGAAGTTGGAAGAGTGAGTAAGCTGGTGGGAGGGATCTTTGATTATGCTGCCTGCTTTCCCCAGGCAGCGGGAGGTGTAGATGGAGTCAATGGATGGGAGGCAGGTTTGTGTGATGGACTGGGCGGTGTTCACGACTCTCTGAAGTTTCTTGCGGTCCTGGGCCGAGCAGTTGCCATACCAGGCTGTGATGCAGCCCGATAGGATGCTTTCTTTCGTGCATCTGTAAAAGTTGGTAAGGGTTAATGTGGACATGCCGAATTTCCTTAGTTTCTGAGGAAGTATAGGGGCTGTTGTGCTTTCTTGGTAGTAGCATCGGAGTGGGTCGACCAGGACAGATTTTTGGAGATGTGCACCCCTAGGAATTTGAAACTGCTAACCATCTCCACCTCGGCCCCGTTGATGCTGACAGTGGTGTGTACAGTACTTTCCTTCCTGAAGTCAATGACCAGCTCTTAAGTTTTGCTGGCATTGAGGGAGAGATTGTTGTCACGACACCACTCCACTAGGTTCTCTATCTCCATCCTGTATTCGGACTCATCGTTATTCGAGATCCGGCCCACTATGGTCGTATCGTCAGCAAACTTGTAGATGGTGTTGGAACCAAGTTTTGCCACACAGTCGTGTGTGTACAGGGTGTAGAGTAGGGGGCTAAGTACGCAGCCTTGCAGAGGCCCGGTGTTGAGGACTATTGTGGAGGAGGTGCTGTTATTCTTTCTTACTGATTGTGGTCTGTTGATCAGAAAATTGTGAATCCAGTTGCAGAGTGGGGAGCCAAGTCCTAGGTTTTGGAGCTTTGATATGAGCTTGGCTGGGATTATGGTGTTGAAGGCGGAGCTGGAGTCAATAAATAGGAGTCTGATGTAGGAGTCCTTGTTTTCTAGATGCTCCAGGGATGAGTGTCGGGCCAGGGAAACAGTTAGGGGCAGCACGGTAGCATAGTGGTTAGCACAATTGCTTCACAGCTCCAGGGTCCCAGGTTCGATTCCTGGCTTGGGTCAACATCTGTGCGGAGTCTGCACATTCTCCCCTTGTTTGCGTGGGTTTCCTCCGGGTGCTCTGGTTTCCTCCCCCAGTCCAAAGATGTGCAGATTAGGTGGATTGGCCATGCTCAATTGCCCTCAGTGTCCAAAATTGCCATTAGTGTTTGGTGGGGTTACTGGGTTATGGGGATAGGGTGCATGTGTGGGCTTGGGTAGGGTGCTCTTTCAAAGAGCCGGTGCAAACTCGATGGGCCGAATGGCCTCCTTCTGCACTGTAAATTCTATGAAATGTCGTCTGATGTGGACCGGTTGCAGAGGTATGCGAATTGCAGTGGATCGAGGCGTTCTGGGAGTATGGAGGTGTTGCGCTTCGTGGTGAATCCTGGTGAATACCAAGAGCTGAATTATGTTGTGAACACTCACATAGAATGGCACACAGAATAAAATGGCGAGATCGTGGAAAATGTGGACCATTTTCCATGACCGGAAGCCACCACTGGAAAAAGGCAGATCCAGCAGACAGGATTCGCCCTAACCTCCAATGTGTCAGCTCAGCCTTCAGCAGATTGAGAAAGAGAATACTTGAAGAGCAGCTTCATGACAGAATCGTTCGGAGTGACCATTGCACAGTGCTTACTCAGCAACGGCAAAGACTGGTCCCGTATGTCTTTTATTCTGTTCGCAGTGGAGGCCAACTAACCAAAATTAACCAATTTACCCAATGATCCCAGTACGAAAAGCAAGGGACAAAAATTGTTTCTTTTGAATTTATTTTAACAACGAAACGAAATTGAACAGGAATTCAGAAGCGCATTGAGCTGATACAATAAGCTTCGGGAGGCAATGATAAGCTGGTTTGAGTAAGTCTTAACTGTGATTTGGCTCGTTGGTCTAGGGGTATGATTCTCGCTTAGGGGCTTCCATTTGCGATAAAATGCGAGAGGTCCCGGGTTCAAATCCCGGACGAGCCCTGTTTATTTTTATCACGACGATCATTGAAGTCGGGAGCAGGTTTGAGCCCCAGAGAACACGTGAAAAAACGAACACGTTATTTAAAGACCGTTTCACCATGGTGTTGGACGCTGAATGTATCCTCAAATTAGTAAAACAAACGAACGCCTGTGCATCCAGGTAGCTGGCTGAATGCAATGGGTGTATGTAACCCCGATAAACCTTTGATTTATTTGTTGAATGTCCGCCTTAAAAATAATCAATGTCCCGCTTCCGCCGCCTTCTGTGGCAGAGTTCCAAATTCGCACAACTCTCTGAGAGGGAGAAATTTCCATATCTCCATCCGAAAAGGGCGACATCCTTGTTTTTAACTGCCCAGTAGTTCTGGTCTCACCCACAAGCAGTGACATCCTTTCCACGTCCACCTTGTCAAGACCATTCAAAATCTGATGCACTTCAATCAAATCAACTGTCACTCTTCACATCTCCACTGGAAACAAGTGCAGTCTGTCTAACCTTTCCTCAATAGCAAACCCGCTCAAAGAACAACAAAGAACAAAGAAAAGTACAGCACTGGAACAGGCCCTTCGGCCCGTCAAGCCCGTGCCGACCATGCTGCCTGACCAATGACGAGTCTAAAATGTTTTCCACTTCCTGGGTCGGTATCCCTCGATTCCCATCCTATTCATGTATCTGTAAAGATACCGCTTAAATGTCACTATCGTCGCTGCTTCCACCACCTTCTCCAGCAGCGAGTTCCAGGCACCCACTACCCTCTCTGTAAAAAACTTGCCTTGTACATCTCCTCTAAACCTTGCCCTCGCACCTTAAATCTATGTAATTGATTAGTAATTGACCCCTCTACCCTGGGGAAAAGCCTCTGTCTATCCACTCTGTCTATGCCCCTCATAATTTTGTAGACCTCTATCAGGTCGCCCCTCAACGTCCGTCATTCCAGTGAGAACAAACAGAGTTTATTCAACCGATCCTCATAGCTAATTCCCTCCATAACAGGCAGCATCCTGGTAAATCTCTTCTGCACCCTCTCTAAAGCCTCCACATCCTTCTGGTAGTGTGGCGACCAGAATTGAACACGATACTCCAAGTGTGGCCTAACTAAGGTTCCAGACAGCTGCAACATGACTTGCCAATTTTCTACTCAATGCCCTGGCCAATGAAGGCAAGCATGCCGTATGTCTTGACTACCTTCTCCACCTGTGTTGCCCCTTTCAGTGACCTGTGGACCTGTAGACATAGATCTCTCTGACTTTCAATACTCTTGAGGGTTCTACCATTCACTGTATATTCCCTACGTGCATTAGACCTTCCAAAATGCATTAACTCACATTTGTCCGGATTAAACTCCATCTGCCATCTCTCCGCCCAAATCTCCAAAAGATCTAAATCCTGCTGTATCCTCTGACAACCCTCATCGCTATCCGCAATTCCACCAACCTTTGTGTCATCTGCAAACTTACTAATCAGACCAGTTACATTTTCCTCCAAATCATTTGTATATACTACGAACTGCAAAGGTCCCAGCACTGATCACTGCAGAACACCTCTAGTCCCAGCCCTCCAATTAGAAAAGCACCCTTCCATTGCTACTCTCTGCCTTCTATGATCTAGCCAGTTCTGTATCCACCTTGCCAGCTCACCCCTGATCCCGTGTGACTTCACCTTTTGTACCAGTCTACCATGAGGGACCTGGTCAAAAGCCTTACTGAAGTCCATATAGACAACATCCGCTGCCCTACCTGCATCAATCATCTTTGTGACCTCTTCGAAAAACTCTATCAAGTTAGTGAGACACAAAACCATGCTGCCTCTCACTAATACGTCCATTTGCTTCCAAATGGGAGTAGATTCTGTCTCGAAGGATTCTCTCCAGTAATTTCCCTACCACTGACGAAAGGCTCATTCCTGGCACCAATCGAGGAAACCTTCTCTGAACCATCTCCAACATATTTACATCTTTCCCTAAATAAGGAAACCAAAACTGCACAGAATTAGCGAAATGTGTAGCTCCTGGAATAAAAGGGACAGTAGCAATATGGATATAAATGTGGTTGAATAATCAGAAACAGAATATAATGGTCAATGGAGACTTTTCGGACTGGAAGAAGGTTTGTAGTGTTCCACATGGGTTCCTACTGGAACATTTGCTGTCCCTGATATATAACAATGTGCTAGATCATGGTGTACAGGGAACAGTTTCAAAGTTTGGGGATGGTACAATCTTGGAAATTTTGGAAAGTCTAGAACTTCAAACGACAAAAGATGATTTTCAGTCTGGAGACGTGTGAGATGATGCATTTTGGTAGGAAAGTATAGAATCATAGAATTTACAGTGCAGAAGGTGGCCATTCGGACCATGGAATCTGCACCGGCTCTTCAAAGAGCACCCCCATGAAGCCCACACCTCCACCATTTCCCCGTATCCCAGCAACCCCATCTAACCTAAGGGCAATTTAGCCTGGCCAATCCACCTAACCTGCACATCTTTAGAGTGTGGGAGGAAACCGGAGCACCCGGACGAAACCCACGGAGAACACAGACAGTGATCCAAGCGGGAATCGAGCCTGAGACACGGCGCTGTGAAGCCATAGTGCTCACCACTATGTTACCGTGCTGCCCCTCAACTATTTATGGGGTGAAGGAGCAGACAGAGCTGGGTGTATATGTGGATAGATCATTGAAGGTGGACGGGTGGAGAGAGCAGGCAATCAAGCATATCTTATTCTGGGCTTTATAACGAATGGAAAAGAGAACAAGAGGAAGGAGGTTATGCTGAATCTGTACAAGGCGCCAGTTAGACATCAGATGGAATATTTTGCACAGCTCTGGGAGCCACAATATTGGAAGGCTGTGGACGTATTGGGCAGCGTGCAGAAGAGGTTTACAGGATTGATTCCATTTATGAGGCTCGATTGGAGATAGTGGGAACGTTCTCCTTGGAGAGGATAAGGCTGAGAGGAGATATGATCGAGATGTTCAAAATCATAATATCAACATATTAACTGACCCACCCTTTACAGCCCCTATTCGGTTCATACAAACATTTCTCCAGATACACTATACTCCGAGAGAAGAAACTACTCATCATTTCTGTTTGAAATGGGCGGCCACTTATTCTGAGATTATTCCTTCTGGTCCAAGACTCTCCCACATGGTGAACCAGCTTCTCAGCATCTATTCTGTCAAGCCCCGCCCCCCGCCCCTGAAAATCTATTATATCAGTGAATTTGAATGGTGGGATTTATTCCGAGTTCCAAAGATTCGTTCTGGCCTCTGGATTCCCAATCCAGTAACATAATCTCACACCCCTCTGAACAAAAAAACAGTTGATTCAGCTCATTATTAAACATCTTGGGCCAGTGGGCCGATGAATGGCAAATAGAGTTTAATTTGGATAAGTGCGATGTTATGCATTTGGGTCGATCAAATCAGGGCAGGGCCTACTCAGTTAATGGTAGGGAGTTGGGGAGAGTTACAGAACAAAGAGATTTAGGAGTACAGGTTCACAGCTCCTTAAAGCTGGAGTCGCAAGTGGACAGGATGGTGAAGAAGCCATTCAGTATGCTCGGTTTTATTGGACAGAATATTGAATACAGGAGTTGGAACGTCTTGCTGGAGTTTATAGACCATATAATTTACAGTGCAGAAGGAGGCCATTCGGTCCACCGAGTCTGCACCGGCACTTGGAAAGAGCACCCGACCCAAGGTCAACCCCTCCTCCCTAACCCCATAACCCAGTAACCCCACCCAACACTAAGTGCAATTTTGGACACTAAGGGCAATTTACCATGGCCAATCCACCTAACCTGCACATCTTTGGACTGTGGGAGGAAACCGGAGCACACGGAGGAAACCCACACACACACGGGGAGGATGTGCAGACTCCGCACAGACAGTGACCCAAGCTGGAATCGAACCTGGGACCCTGGAGCTGTGAAGCAATTGTGCTATCCACAATGCTACCGTGCTACCAAGTTGCACAATACATTGGTAAGACCACACACGGTATGCTGTGTTCAGTTATGCTCACCCTATTATAGGAAGCATATTGTTAAATTAGAAAGAGTGCAGAAGAGATTTACGAGGGTGTTCCCAGGACTTGATGGTGATTTATAAGGAGAGGCTAGTTAGGCTGGGACTTTCCCCCCTGGACCGTATGAGTCTTGGGGGTGAACTTACAGAAGTCTATACAATAATGAAGAGCATAGCTAAGGTAGTCGGCATCTTTTCCCAAAGGTAGAGAAGTCTAGAAGGAGAGGGCATAGGTTTAAGGTGAGAATGGAGAGATACAAAAGAGGCCAGAAGGGAAATTTCCTCACACAGAGGGTGGTGGGCATCTGGAACGGGCTTCGTGAGGCAGTGGCAGTGGGGAGGAAGCGGGCACGATTTTATCTTTTGAAAAGCAGTTGGACAGTTAAATGGGCAGGGTGGGTAGAAAGGGATATGGGCGAAATGCGGGCAAGTGGGACTAGCTTAGTGAAAGAAACTGGGCGGCATGATCAAGCTGGGCCGAAGGGCCTGTTTCCGTGCTGTCAACACCTATGACTCTTTGACTCTAACCATCTTCCTGAGAACATTAGAATGCCCTCCACAGAATTGTATTGAACCGCTTGATACATAATCATTTCTTTATCCAAATCAAACAGATATTGTGGATTAATTAGGGGGTAAACGAAATCCTAAAATGAGAGAGAATTGAATGAACTGAGCTGAGGAAGGAAAACTGGATTGTCAGCAAGTTATACCGGATTTCTGTATAAAACAGGAAAAGTGACTTCAGTTTCCGCAATAACATCCACTCTCTCTGAAACCCCCAAACTGAAATTCAGACTCACCGTGAAGGTGAAGACTGCGGACTGCGGTTCCCGCTCCTGCTGTTAAATACAGATCACTATAACTGTGTACAGTGAGCAGAAAGAAATTGCTGTTGTTTGTAAACATTTCTTACTGAACTCACTGTCATTCTGCATTAACAGGACGAGATGAATCTCCTGCTATTTGACAAATTTGCTCAACCGGGTAAATATGAAATATATTATTTGCATCGTGGAATGGAGTCATTTCGAGAACATTTCTACAGAGAGAAATTCCTGGAACCAGCTGCAGAAAGGCTCCGTGCGCCTGACATGATTTCAACGCAACCTTCTGATCTGGAGTCAGGCGCGCTCCCGTTGCGCCACAAGCGCAAATATACTCAGAGATTATTTTTATTTATTTATACTTTGACTGTGTTCTGTACATCAGCAACTGTGCGAAACAAACTCAAAGAAGTTAGATTGATGGATACTAAAGGGCCCTGAAGTAAAGCAGCTGTACCACGTGGTTAGGGTGATGCACAATAATCCATTGTGCTCTGTACACGTGGCTTCAAATCCCATCCTCGTCTGTAACGTGTCTGTTGTGTCTCTGTTTGGTCCACTTCATAAGGGTGAAGTGAAAATGCTGTGATTTTTAGCTTTAGTTTGAGGGCTTGGGCGGTGAATAGTCAAACACTGTCCATATTGAAACCATATTAAAAATGATGAGAAAGTTACTTATTTCACTCCCCACCCTAATTGCGCCCAAATTCTGAGTTCGGAACTGTTTCTCTTTCTCGGTTTGAAACTCACGAAGTGGCGCAAAAATATACAACCAGCTTTTTATTGCGATGGCCGGGAATCGAACCCGGGTCAACTGCTTGGAAGGCAGCTATGCTCACCACTATACCACCATCGCTCACTGAAAGACTCAGATTCCAATTGGTACTTTAGATTAGCTTGATAAACTGTTTTGGAACACATTCATACTTAGCGTAAGTTATTTCACTCCAATTTAAAATGCTCCTGAATGAGAGTGTCCGTGTCGCACGGCTCCCGTTCTGCCAGGAGATGGCACCAGTCCACAATAAATGTATTTATCTCATTGATTTCTAATGTGTGTGTCATTACTTTGGACACTTACTCTGGCCTGAGACCGCAACTTGTCCTTGTGTCCTGATGCTGCCGTTTTCACCCTATTTCAGTAATCGTAGAATGGCTCCAGTGCGGAAGGAGACCATTCGGCCCATCGAGTCGGCACCGACCCTCGGAAAGACCACCCGACTTCGCCCCAATCGCACCTAACCTTTCGAATACGTCAGGATGGCCGAGTTCAGGTCGCAGTCTCCTCTGGAGGTCAGGGCTCGAATCCCACTCCAGAAATTGACTTTTCCTCCGCGAGGCACCATCCAAATCTGGAACCCCTCCCTAACAGCACTGTGTGTGTACATACACCATATGGACTTGGAGCGGTTCCAGAATCCCCTCACCGCCCATTCTCGCGGTCAATTAATGATAGATTGTAAATGTTTGGCCGAATCAGCGATAATCACAGCCAGAGGGACCTGCAATAACCCTCAGAGCAGGAAAGGCAACTCATTGTCCTTTGGCCCAAAAGCAAAATACTGCGGATGCTGCAAATCTGCAACAAAGACAGAAAATGCTGGAAATATTCAGCTGATCCGGCAGCTTCTGTGGAGAGAGAAACAGGTCGTTCCAATGAAAGGTCAGCATGTGAAATGTTAACTATTTCGCTTTTCACAGATACTACAGATCCGTACAGTATTTCCAGCATTTCCTTGTGATTAGCTGAACATCCTCACACTCTGTAGCTTAATCCGTTAAAGCGCCTGTTCCCCTGTTGAGTCCTGATCCCAGAGGATCTGTTCAGTATTTCCAATAATGTTTCATTCCGAATCCTCCATTTCCACAGAATTGTGAAGCTGAAATTGCTCACACTTCTCTCCATTGTTATCTACTCTGCAGGTATTCTGCACCGTCTAATGGAGACATGCTCGCAGGGCTGTGAGAGAGGCTTTCTTTCAGGCGTGAGGCCTCTTTTGGTCCATCAACAGCAACCGGATGCCTGCAGAGAAACTCAGAATGACGATCCCCTCTTCCCAGGATGGACTTAATCAGGGACAAGATGTTGTTTGAAGAGAGAATCAAAGGTCTGAAGAATTGGCCTGAGATTCCTGGCGTTTTGTGAAGAGAACAAGGTGGTGGAGCAATGTGACAATAGCAGGATACGAGTTTGGGATATTATCCAGTCTGTGCTGGGGGGCTGCGGGAAGGACGTTGTCTTGTCTGCCCACCCAAGCCGAATGTTGGGATTGAGGTGGTGATCAGATTCCGAGAGGAGGGTGAAATCCTTTCACTGAGTTTCAAGCCCACAGTGCGGTTGAGTGTCTTGAGTTACAGGAAGATACAGACGGGATGGTCAAATGGGCAGAAAAGTGGCTGATGGAATTTAAAGCTGTAAAATGAGATGTGATCCACTTGGTAGGGGGGTTTCACAGTAACTTCATTGCAGTGTTAATATAAGCCTACTTGTGACAATAAAGAATATAATATTATTATTATAGGATTAATGTGAATGGCCTGACACTGGGAAGTCCTGAGGAACAAAGGGACCTTGGAGTGTTTGTCCAGAGATCTCTGAAGGCAGGTGGGCAGGTTAGTAGGGTGCTGGAAAGGCATATGAAATACTTTATCAATCCGGGCACAGATTACAGAAGCAGAGAGGTCACGTTGGAGTTGTATAGAATGTTGGGGAGGTCACAGCTGGAGTACAGTGTGCAATTCTGGTCACCACATTCTAGCAAATATGTGACTGCATTGGATGGGGTGCAGAGGTGATTCGGCAGGATGTTGCTTGGGATGGAACATTTAAGGGTTGAAGAGTTGAAGAGAGGTTGGACAGGCTTGTTTTTTTCCGCTGGAACAGAGAAGACTGAGGGGTGACCTGATCGAAGAGTACAAGATTATAATGGGTATAGACAGGGCGGATAGGGAGCACCTGTTCAACTCAGTAGAAGGGCATGTCACGAGGGGACACTGTATTATTCTGTGAGTCTGAAACGGTTACAGATCAGGTCTTGGAGGTATGGCTGCTGTAACTTACTCTGAACATGTGTTTGAGAATAATCCTGTATCTGTCAGGCTTCGTGACTCACTGTGAGGATGGGATTGAGGATGTGACCTTCAATCTCTGGGACTGTTTATAAATTTGCATTCATTCTACGTAAATTTCCAGCACAGAAAGAGACAATTGATGTGGGAGGTTTTAAGCAAACAACGTGAGCATTTAATATCAGAACACAATAGTGAAAGATAATGTAACCTTCAATCTGATACTGGATTGCTCTGGAAGTTTAACTCAGGTTGTACACATTGATTTGATCTCGGACACTCCGTCTGATTCGGAGTCAGAATTTTGACATGAATGTAAAATGGACCACAGTCTGGAATCGCTACAGTGTCTTCCATCTGGAACAGAGTGAGTGAGGATTCTGTAATAGTTTGCAAGTTACAGCTCAGTTCATAGACATCGAAATGAGATTGTATCTTTTATTTTCATAAATTGGGTGAGTTTTAAACGAGAATCAGAGTTTGTATCTTTGTCGCTTTCAACATATCTCAATCTGAGAATGTAGCAGATATTTGGGTTTGCAGCTAATGTATTTGTGAGGACACACTCTGGGGATTTGTGCAGCCATTTCTAAACCCCCTATTGCGCGATGTGACTGGTATTTAACTCGAATCTCAGAGTACATTATTAAGGTTAATTGTGTAACTTTTAACCGGCAATCACGTGTCAGTTTTCTCGGATATTTATTATTTCACTAAGGCTGCTCTATTGTGGATCTGATACAGTGATGATGAGAGTGGGTGAGAATTTGGACTGGGATTTATGAGGCCCCCGTTAGGGTGACATGGACACAGCGTCTGTCTCTCCTGCTCTGTTTGATTGATGGGTTGAAAATATGTCTCTGGAACTATTTCTGCTGCCTGAGACTGTGGAACTGATGACCTGTCTGTGTCTCTTTGCTCTGTCAGTGACAATGTATGGACTGTGTGTGGGAAGGAGCTGGCGACACTTTTCCCTGTAACTTGTGTGGAGGAAACACCACATTTATTCATCTTCAGAATATTCTGGTAGTTGTCTGTGGAAACAAATTATATTTTAAATCTCAAGTACAGTCCGGGAGAAGTTACAGATTTCATCAGTTTAATCCCAATTAATAATCATTGAAACCGCTTTCAGTATCAACAGCAAGTCTCCAGCTCTGATTGGTTAACACTTGTCAATTCAATAACTAACCAATCACAGGGCCAGGGAGACGACATTGTAGGATTTGATTGGCTTATGTTTTCAAATTCCAAAATCCCGCCAATTTCACTGCAGTGAAATGTTCAGGAAACGATTTGAATCTCACTTTGTGATCGGTTTATTATATTTTGCCGTCCCAGTTTCCAGGCGGTATATTAGGAACAGTTTGAATTTGTCAATCTCTTATCTGTAACCGGCGGTAATAACACCCCGTTCATCAATTTAAAACGGAGCAAATCTCAGCTCACTGGGAAAACAGGATTCATGTAGCGGCGCCCAGATCACCCCAGAGGAAACATAAAAAAACAATTTGATTAATTTAACTCACCAGTTGTGAAATCTGAATATGGTTATTAAACTTAAATAATTCCCTCCTGAAATTGTGCTTCTCCTCATTGTCCGTCACAAATGCCAGACTGGGTTTAAAATCCGCTCTCAATTCAGTTTGATTCTCTTCTGTGTGAAACTGTCTGTGACGGGCGGGTATGAAGCCACATTCACAACATTCTGGAACGGGACAAATCTCTATCCTCCACAAAGAGATTTCTCATCAAGTCAATGCGGGAAAAGATGGTGCAGCTTTTTCACAGAGATTGTGGGTGGCTCTTAAAAGAGCCGTTGTGTTTGGGGTGGTTTTCAGTCGATTGTGGAGTTTTACTTGGAGCTGGTGTACTTGGTCACCGCCTTTGTCCCTTCCGACACGGCGTGCTTGGCCAGTTCCCCGGGCAGCAGCAGGCGCACGGCGGTCTGGATCTCCCGGGAGCTGATGGTGCTGCGCTTGTTGTAATGGGCCAGGCGGGAAGCCTCACCCGCGATGCGCTCGAAAATATCGTTGACGAACGAGTTCATGATGCTCATGGCCTTGGAGGAGATGCCGGTGTCGGGGTGAACCTGCTTCATCACTTTGTAGATGTAGATAGAGTAACTCTCCTTCCTCGACCTTCGCCGCTTCTTGCCGCCCTTTACTGCCGGTTTCTTGATGACTTTCTTGGCTCCCTTCTTGGAAGCTGGTTTCGATGTTGGTTTCTTCTCGTCAGCCATCGTCAATTTCACCCAGAAATAAAGCAAACCCCTTCCGAGCGCTGATTAAATAGACAGAGCCTCACATCTATGCTAATGAGGAATGGGGAAAGGAATGATTGTGATTGGACATAGTGAAAATGAGGACAGCCAGTTATGTTCTGCTTATTTGACTGGATATAAAAACAGACCAATCAGAATTAGGATTTTCCACCAATCATATACCTCATATTGCAATCATATTACAAACAGGAAATACATTTCAGAAAGAATGTCTCCAGTCCCAGTTTGTCAGTGTGTAAAGATTCACCAGGAAAAGTCACCTGGCTGTCGGTGAGAGGGAACCTTCACCACAGAGAGACTGTGCGGGAGCGTGGGATTCCTTCAGGAACTGTGAGCCTCTTGGAATATGCGAGTGTGGGATTTACTCATGGATAGTGTGTGTGTGCGATTTACTCACTCTCTGATACAGTGTGTGAGTGTGGGATTTACTCACTCTCTGATACAGTGTATGTGTGTGGGATTTACTCACTCTCTGATACTCTGATAGTGAGTGCTTGCTAAGGGGAGTAAATTTAAAAAAAACTTACTGTTGGCGGTTTCCAGCTGAATCCAGTCGGAGTGAGGACAGAGTGACTGCTGGGTAAGGAGTAAAGATTTAAATTGTTTGTGCGGGGCCCATAACAGCTGATTGCTGTTATCGTGTGGGATGCAGTGGTGCTGAGTGAGTGCTTGTTAAGGGGAGTAAATTTTTTTAAAAATTACTGTTGGGGGTTTGCAGCTGAATGCGGTCGGAGTGAGGACAGAGTGACTGCTGGGTAAGGAGTAAAGATTTAAATTGTTTGTGCGGGCCCATAACAGCTGATTGCTGTTATCGTGCAGGGCGCAGTGGTTGCTGGCTAAGTTTTTTATTTTTACCTGTATTGAAATTGGGCGGTTCACATCGGTACCAACGACAAAGGTAAGAGAAGGGTCGGGGATTTAAAACAGGAATTTAGGGAGCTAGGGTGGAAGCTGAGAGCCACGACAAACCATGTTGTCATCTCTGGTTTGTGCCGCTGCCACGTGCTAGCGAGTTGAGGAACAGGGAGAGAGTGCAGATAAACACGTGGCTGCAGGGATGGTGTAGGAGGGAGGGTATCAGTTACGTGGATAATTGGAGTATATTCTGGGGAAGGTGGGACCTGTACAGACAGGACAGTTTGCACCTGAACCAGAGGGGCACCAATGCCCTGGGAGGGAAATTTGCTCCGGCTCTTCAGGGGTGTTTAAACTAATTTGTTAGGGGGATGGGGAAACAAGCTGTAGTCCAGAAGCCAGCGTTGAGAGTAGTGAGGTACTGAGGAGGGTATCAAGGTCGCAGGCGTGTACCGGTAGACAAGAAGGTGGGTTGAAGTGTGTCTACTTCAATGCAAGGAGCATCCGGAATAAGATAGGTGAACTTGGAGCGTGGATTGGTACCTGGGACTACGATGTTGTGGGCATTACGGAGACATGGTTTGAACAGGGACAGGATTGGTTGTTGGAAGTTCCGGGGTTTAGATGTTTCAGTAAGAGCAGGGAAGGTGGTAAAAGAGGTGGAGGAGCAGCATTGTTAATCAAGGATAGTTTAACGGCTGCAGAAAGGCAGTTCGAGGGGGATCTACCTACTGAGGTAATATGGGCTGAAGTTAGAAATAGGAAAGGAGCGGTCACGTTGTTAGGAGTTTTCTATAGGCCCCCAAATAGTAATAGAGATGTGGAGGAAGAAATTGCAAAACAGATTATGGATAGGTGTGGAGGTCACAGGGTAGTTGTCATGGCTGACTTTAACTTTCCAAATATTGATTGGAACCTCTATAGGTTGGGGCAGTTTTTGTACAGTGTATGCAGGAGAGTTTCCTGACACAATATGTGGATAGGCCGACAAAAGGTGGGGCCACATTGGATTTGGTACTGGGTAATGAACCGGGCCAAGTGTTAGATTTGTTTGTGGGAGAGCACTTTGGTGATAGTGACCACAATTCGGTGTCTTTCACTATTGCAATGGAGAGGGATAGGGCCATATGGCAGGGCAAGGTTTATAATTGGGGGAGGGGTAATTGTGATGTGATTAGGCAAGAATTAGGGAGCATAAGATGGGAACAGAAACTGTCAGGGAAAGGCACAAATGAAAAGTAGAGCGTGTTCAAGGAACAAATACTGCGTGTCCTTGATAGATATGTCCCTGTCAGGTAGGGAAGAAATGGCTGTGTGAGGGAACCATGGTTCACAAAAGAGGTTGAACGGCTTGTCAAGAGGAAAAAGGAAGCGTATGTAAGGATGAGGAAACAAGGTTCAGTTGGGTCACTTGAGGTTTACAAGGTAGCAAGGAAAGACCTAAAGAAAGGGCCAAGGAGAGCTAGGAGGGTGCATGAGATGTCCTTGGCAGGTCGGATCAAGGAAAACTCCAAGGCTTTTTACTCTTATGTGAGAAATAAAAGAATGACCAGGGTGAGGTTAGCACCGGTCAAGGACAGTTGTGGGAACTTGTGCATGGAGTAAGAAGAGATAGGAGAGGCTTTGAATGAATACTTTTCTTCAGTGTTCACCAAGGAGAGGGACCATGTTTTTGAGGATGAGAGTGTGATACAGGCGGGTAGCTGGAGGAGGTAGATGTTCTAAGGAAGGATGTATTAGCAATTTTGAAAAAACTTAGGGTCGACAAGTCCCTCGGGCCAGATGGGGTATATCCTAGGATTCTTTGGGAGGCAAGGGATGAGATTGCAGAGCCTTTGATCTTTGGGTCCCTATTGTCCACGTTGATAGTGTCCACTGACATAGATTTTACAGTGCAGAAGGAGGCCATTCGGCCCATCGAGTCTGCACTGGCCCTTGGAAAAAGCACCCTACCCAAGCCCACACCTCCACCATCTCGCCATAACCCAGTAACCCCAATTTTGGACACTGAGGGCAATTTACCATGTCCAATCCACCTAACCTGAAAATGAAATGAAATGAAAATCACTTATTGTCACAAGTAGGCTTCAAATGAAGTTACTGTGAAAAGGCCTTGGTCACCACATTTCGGTGCCTGTTCAGCGAGGCTGGTACGGGAATTGAACCGTGCTGCTGGCCTGCCTGGGTCTGCTTTAAATGCCAGCGATTTAGCCCAGTGTGCTAAACCAGCCGCTGCACATCTTTAGACTCGGGAGGAAACCGGAGCACCCGGAGGAAATCCACGCACACACGGGGAGAACGTGCAAACTCCGCACAGACAGTGACCCAAGCCGGGAATCGAACCTGGGACCCTGGAGCTGTGAAGCAATTGTGCTAACCACTATGCTACCGTGCTGCCCCTGCCCATGCCAGAGGACTGGAGAGTAGCGAATGTTGTTCCTCTGTTCAAGAAAGGGAATAGGAATGACCCTGGTAATTATAGGCCGGTTAGTCTTACTTCGGTGGTCGGTAAGTTAATGGAAAAGGTCCTGAAGGATAGGATTCATGACCATTTGGAAAGATGCAGCTTAATCCGGGATAGTCAACACGGATTCGTGAAGGGTTAGTCTTGCCTCACAAATTTGATTGAATTCTTTGAGGAGGTTACTAGGTGTGTAGATGAAGGTAGAGCAGTTGATGTCGTATACATGGATTTTAGTCAGGCGTTTGATAAGGTTCCCCATGGTCGGCTCATGAAGAAAGTAAGGAGGTGTGGGAAAGAGGGAAATTTGGCCAATTGGATAAGTAACTGGCTATCACATAGAAGACGAGGGGTGGTGGATGGAAAATTTTCAGTATGGAGAACAGTTACCAGCGGTGTACCACAGAGATCAGTGCTGGGTCCTCTGCTATTTGTGATTTTTATCAATGACTTGGAGGAGGGGGCTGAAGGGTCGGTCAGTCAATTTGCTGATGACACCAAGATTGGTGGAGTAGGTGGAGGGCTGTTGTAGGCTGCAAAGAGAAATTGATAGGATGCAGAGCTGTGCCGAAAAATGTCAGATGGAGTTTAACCCTGATAAGTGCGAGGTGATTCATTTTGAATGCGGATTACAGGGTCAACGGCAGGGTTCTGAGGGATGTGGAGGAACAGAGAAATCTTGGGGTTCATGTCCATAGATCTCTGAAGGTTGCCACTCAAGTGGACAGAGCCGTGAAAAAGGCCGTAAGTGTGTTAGTCGTTATTAACAGGGGTCTTGAGTTTGAGAGCCGTGGGGTTATGCTGCAACTGTACATGACACTGGTGGGACGACATTTGGAGTATTGTGTGCAGTTCTGGTCTCCTCACTACAGAAAGGATGTGGAAGCATTGGAAAGGGTGCAAAGGAGATTTACCAGGATGATGCCTGGCTTGGAGGATAGGTCTTATGAGGAAAGGTTGAGCGAGCGAGGGCTTTTCGCTTTGGAGTGGAGGAGGATGACAGGCGACTTAATAGAGGTTTATATGATGATGAAGGGGATAGATAGAGCGGACGTTCAGAGACTATTTCCTCGGGTGTATGTAGCTGTTACAAGGGGGCATACCTATAAGGTTCAGGGTGGGAGATATAGGAGGGATATCCAAGGTAGGTTCTTTACTCAGAGAGTGGTTAGGGTGTGGAATGGACTGCCTGCTGTGATAGTGGAGTCGGACACTTCAGGAACTTTCAAGCGCTTATTGGATAGGCACATGGAGCACACCAGAATGACAGGGTGTGGGATAGCTTGATTTTGGTTATGAATAAGGCTCGGCACAACATCGAGGGCCAAAGGGCCTGTTCTGTGCTGTACTGTTCTATGTTCTAAAGTCTGTGAGTGTGGGATTTGCTCCTTCTCTGACAGTGTGAGAGTGTGGGATTTACTCACACTCTGATACAGTGTGTGTGTGTGGGATTTACTCACTCTGATACAGTGTGTGAGTGTGGGATTTGCTCCCTCTCTGACAGTGTGAGAGTGTGGGATTTACTCACGCTCTAATACAGTGTGTGAGTGTGGGATGTACTCACTCTCTGATACAGTGAGTGTGAGATTTACTCACTCGCTGATACAGTGTGAGTGTGTGGGATTCACTCACTCTCTGATACAGTGTGAGAGTGTGGGATTTACTCACTCGCTGATACAGTGAGTGTGTGGGATTTACTCACTCTGTGATACAGTGTGTGAGTGTGGGATTTACTCACTCTGTGATACAGTGTGTGAGTGTGGGATTTACTCACTCTCTGATAGTGTGAGAGTGTGGGATTCACTCACTCTCTGATACAGTGTCAGAGTGTGGGATTTACTCACTCGCTGATACAGTGTGAGTGTGTGGGATTTACTCAATCTCTGATACAGTGTGTGAGTGTGGGATTTACTCACTCTCCGATACAGTGTGTGAGTGTGGGATTCACTCACTCTCTGATACAGTGTGTGAATGTGGGATTTACTCACTCTCCGATACAGTGTGTGAGTGTGGGATTCACTCACTCTGTGATACAGTGTGTGGTTGCGGGATTTACTCACTCTGATACAGTGTGTGTGTTTGGGATTTACTCACCCTCTGATACAGTGTGTGACTGTGGGATTTACTCATTCTCTGATACAGTGTGAGAGTGTGGGATTTACTCACTCTCTGATACAGTGTGTGAGTGTGGGATTTACTCACTCTCTGATACAGTGTGTGAGTGTGCGATTTACTCACTCTGATACAGTGTGTGAGTGTGGGATTTACTCACTCTCTGATACAGTGTGTGAGTGTGGGACTTACTCACTCTCTGACTTTAAACTAGCAAGTTGGGGGAAGGGAAGTGTAAAGCTATGGACAGTATAATGGTTAATGGAGATCAAGGTAGCAGGTTACGTGACAGGTTATTATGTAGAGATATGGGTTCAAAGACAAGGATCATTAGGAGAAAGGGTAAGAGGAAAAATAAATTGCGAAAAGTTACTGATCAAGGTGTTAGCATTCATAACAAAGACATTAAAAACAGCATAAGTGTACTTTACCTGAATGCTCGTAGTATACGAAAGAAGGTAAATTAGTTGATGGCGCAAATCATCGTGAATGACTATGATTTAGTGGCCATTACTGAAACATGGTTAAAAATGGTCACGACTGGGAGTTAAATATCCAAGGGTATCAGACTATACGAAAGGATAGAATGGACGGTAAGGGCGGTGGTGTAGCGTTGTTGTTTAAGGATGGCGTCCGGGCAATAGTAAGAGATGATATTGGTGCTATGGAGGACAAGGTTGAATCAATTTGGGTGGAAATCAGGAATACTAAGGCGAAAAGGTCACTGATAGGAGGAGTCTATATGCCACCAAATAGTAACAGGATGGTCGGGCAGGCAATAAGCAAAGAAATAACGGATGCGTGTAGAAATGGTACAGCGGTTATCATGGGAGATTTTAATCTGCATATCGATTGGTTTAACCAGGTTGGTAAAGGCAGCCTTGAGGAGGAGTTTATAGAATGTGCCCGGGATAATTTCCTGGAACAGTATGTAATAGAACCTACAAGGGAACAAGCGGTCCTAGATCTGGTCCTGTGTAATGAGGCAGGATTGATTAATGATCTCATAGTTCGGGATCCTCTTGGAAGGAGCGACCAGAATATGGTGGAATTTAAAATACAGTTGGAGGATGACAAGGTAAAATCAAACACTAGTGTTTTGTGCTTAAACAAAGGCGATTACAATGGGATGAGAGAAGAACTAGCTAAGGTAGACTGGGAGCAAAGACTTCATGGTGAAGCAGTTGAGGAACAGTGGAGAACCTTCCGAGCGATCTTTCACAGTGTTCAGAAAAGGTTCATACCGACAAAAAAGAAAGACGGTAGAAAGAGGAAAAATCGACCGTGGATATCGAAGGAGATGAGGGAGAGTATCAAATTGAAGGAAAAAACATACAAAGTGGCAAAAATTAGTGGGAGACGAGAGGACTGGGAAGTCTTTAGGGGACAACAGAAAGCTACTAAAAAAGCCATAAAGAAGAGTAAGGTAGACTATGAAAGTAAACTGGCTCAGAACATAAAAGCAGATAGTAAAAGCTTCTACAAATATATAAGACAAAAAAAGAGTGGCTAAGGTAAATATTGGTCCTTTGGAAGATGAGAAGGGAGATTTAATAATAGGAGACGGGGAAATGGCTGAGGAGCTGAACAGGTTTTTTGGGTCAGTCTTCACAGTGGAGGACACAAATAACATGCCAGTGACTGATGGAAATAAGGATACGATAGGTGAGGACCTTGAGATGATTGTAATCACTAAGGAGGCAGTATTGGGCAAGCTAATGGGGCTAAAGGTAGACAGGTCTCCTGGCCCGGATGGGATGCATCCCAGAGTGTTAAAAGAGATGGCTAGGGAAATTGTAAACGCGCTAGTGATAATTTATCAAAATTCACTAGACTCTGGGATGGTCCCAGAGGATTGGAAAGTAGCAAACGTGACACCACTGTTGAAAAAAGGAGGTCGGCAGAAAGTGGGTAATTATAGGCCGGTAAGCTTAACTTCGGTTGTAGGGAGAATGCTGGAATCTATCATTAAGGAGGAAATAGCGGGGCACCTGGAGGTAAATTGTCCCATTGGGCAGATGCAGCATGGGTTCACAAAGGGTAGATCGTGTCTGACTAATTTGGTAGAATTTTTTGAGGACGTTACCAGTGCAGTAGATAACGGGGAGCCAATGGATGTGGTATATCTGGATTTCCAGAAAGCTTTTGACAAGGTGCCACACAAAAGGTTGCTGCATAAACTAAAGATGCATGACATTGAGGGTAAAGTGGTAGCATGGGTAGAGGATTGGTTAACTAACAGAAAGCAGCGAGTGGGGATAAGTGGGTGTTTCTCTGGTTGGCAACCTGTAACTAGTGGGGTCCCTCAAGGATCAGTGTTGGGCCCGCAGTTGTTCACAATTTACATAGACAATTTAGAGTTGGGGACCAAGTGCAATGTGTCAAAGTTTGCAGATGACACTAAGATGAGTGGTAAAGCAAAAAGGGCAGAGGATACCAGAAGTCTGCAGAAGGATTTGGATAGGTTAGGTGAATGGGCTAGGGTCTGGCAGATGGAATTCAATGTTGCCAAGTGTGAGGTTATCCATTTTGGGAGGAATAACAGCAGAATGGATTATTATTTAAACGGTAAGATGTTAAAACATGCTGCTGTGCAGAGGGACCTGGGTGTGCTGGTGCACGAGTCGCAAAAAGTTGGTGTGCAGCTGCAACAGGTGATTAAGAAGGCTAATCGAGTTTTGTCTTTCATTGCTAGAGGGATGGAGTTCAAGACTAGTGAGGTTATGCTGCAATTGTATAGGGTGTTGGTGAGGCCGCATCTGGAGTATTGTGTTCAGTTTTGGTCTCCTTACCCGAGAAAGGACATATTAGCACTGGAGGGAGTGCAGAGGAGATTCACTTGGTTGATCCCAGAGTTGAGGGGATTAGATTATGATGAGAAGTTGAGTAGACTGGGACTGTACTCATTGGAGTTTAGAAGGATGCGGAGGGATCTTATTGAGACATATAAAATTAAGAAGGGAATAGATAGGATTGATGCGGGCAGGTTGTTTCCACTGGTCGGGGAAAGCAGAACTACGGGGCATAGCCTCAAAATAAGGGGAGGTAGATTAAGGACGGAGTGTAGGAGGAACTTCTTCACCCAAAGGGTTGTGAATCTCTGGAATTCCTTGCCAAGAGAAGCAGTTGAGGCTCCTTCTTTAAACGTTTTTAAGAAAAAGATAGATGCCTGTCTAAAGAATAAAGGGATTCGGGGATATGGTGTACGGGCCGAAGAGTGGAGCTGAGTCCACAAAAATCAGCCATGATCTCATTAAATGGCGGAGCAGGCTCGAGGGGCCAGATGGCCTACTCCTGTTCCTAGTTCTTATCTTCTTATGGTACAGTGTGTGACTGTGGGATTTACTCACTCCCTGATACAGTGTGTGAGTGTGGGATTTACACACTCTGATACAGTGTGAGTGTGGGATTTAACAACAACAAAGATCAAAGAAATGTACAGCACAGGAACAGGCCCTTCGGCCCTCCAAGCCCGTGCCGACCGTACTGCCCGACTAAACTACAATCTTCTACACTTCCTGGGTCCGTATCCTTCTATTCCCATCCTATTCATATATTTGTCAAGATGCCCCTTAAATATCCCTATCGTCACTGCTTCCACTACCTCCTCCGGTAGCGAGTTCCAGGTACCCACTACCCTCTGCGTAAAAAACTTGCCTTGTACATCTACTCTAAACCTTGCCCCTCTCACCTTAAACCTATGCCCCCTAGTAATTGACCCCTCTACCCTGGGGAAAAGCCTCTGACTATCCACTCTGTCTATGCCCCTCATAATTTTGTATACCTCTATCAGGTCGCCCCTCAACCTCCTTCGTTCCAGTGAGAACAAACCGAGTTTATTCAACCGCTCCTTATAGCTTATGCCCTCCATACCAGGCAACATTCTGGTAAATCTCTTCTGCACCCTCTCTAAAGCCTCCACATCCTTCTGGTAGTGTGGCGACCAGAATTGAACACTATACTCCAAGTGTGGCCTAACTAAGGTTCTATACAGCTGCAACATGACTTGCCAATTCTTATACTCAATGCCCCGGCCAATGAAGGCAAGCATGCCGTATGCCTTCTTGACTACCTTCTCCACCTGTGTTGCCCCTTTCAATGACCTGTGGACCTGTACTCCTAGATCTCTTTGACTTTCAATACTCTTGAGGGTTCTACCATTCACTGTATATTCCCTACCTGCATTAGACCTTCCAAAATGCATTACCTCACATTTGTCCGGATTAAACTCCATCTGCCATCTCTCCGCCCAAGTCTCCAGACAATCTAAATCCTGCTGTATCCTCAGACAGTCCTCATCGCTATCCGCAATTCCACCAACCTTTGTGTCGTCTGCAAACTTACTAATCAGACCAGTCACATTTTCCTCCAAATCATTTATATATACTACAAAGAGCAAAGGTCCCAGCACTGATCCCTGTGGAACACCACTGGTCACAGCCCTCCAATTAGAAAAGCATCCCTCCATTGCTACCCTCTGCCTTCTATGGCTTAGCCAGTTCTGTATCCACCTTGCCAGTTCACCCCTGATCCTGTGTGACTTCGCCTTTTGTATTAGTCTACCATGAGGGACCTTGTCAAAGGCCTTACTGAAGTCCATATAGACAACATCTACTGCCCTACCTGCATCAATCATCTTAGTGACCTCCTCGAAAAACTCTATCAAGTTAGTGAGACACGACTTCCCCTTCACAAAACCGTGCTGCCTCTCACTAATACGTCCATTTGCTTCCAAATGGGAGTAGATCCTGTCTCGAAGAATTCTCTCCAGTAATTTCACTACCACTGACGTAAGGCTCACCGGCCTGTAGTTCCCGGGATTATCCTTGCTACCCTTCTTAAACAGAGGAACAACATTGGCTATTCTCCAGTCCTCCGGGACATCCCCTGAAGACAGCGAGGATCCAAAGATTTCTGTCAAGGCCTCAGCAATTTCCTCTCCAGCCTCCTTCAGTATTCTGGGGTAGATCCCATCAGGCCCTGGGGACTTATCTACCTTAATATTTTTTAAGACATCCAACACCGCGTCTTTTTGGATCACAATGTGACCCAGGCTATCTACACCCCCTTCTCCAGACTCAACATCTACCAATTCCTTCTCTTTGGTGAATACTGATGCAAAGTATTCATTTAGTACCTCGCCCATTTCCTCTGGCTCCACACATAGATTCCCTTGCCTATCCTTCAGTGGGCCAACCCTTTCCCTGGCTACCCTCTTGCTTTTTATGTACGTGTAAAAAGCCTTAGGATTTTCCTTAACCCTATTTGCTAATGACTTTTCGTGACCCCTTCTAGCCCTCCTGACTCCTTGCTTAAGTTCCTTCCTACTTTCCTTATATGCCACACAGGCTTCGTCTGTTCCCAGCCTTTTAGCCCTGACAAATGCCTCCTTTTTCTTTTTGACGAGGCCTACAATATCACTCGTCATCCAAGGTTCCCGAAAATTGCCGTATTTATCTTTCTTCCTCAAAGGAACATGCCGGTCCTGTATTTACTCACTCTCTGATACAGTGTGTGTGTGGGATTTACTCACTCTCTGATACAGTGTGTGTGGGGGGGGTTTACTCACTCTCTGATACAGTGTGAGAGTGTGGGATTTACTCTCTCTCTGATACAGTGTGTGTGTGGGATTTACTCACTCTCTGATACAGTGTGTGTGGGGGGGGTTTACTCACTCTCTGATACAGTGTGAGAGTGTGGGATTTACTCTCTCTCTGATACAGTGTGTGTGGGATTTACTCACTCTCTGATACAGTGTGAGAGTGTGGGATTTACTCACCCTGATACAGTGTGTGAGTATGGGATTTACTCACTGATACAGTGTGTGAGTGTGGGATTTACTCACTCTCTGATACAGTGTGTGAGTGTGGGATTTACTCACTATCTGATACAGTGTGAGTGTGGGATTTACTCACTCTGTTACAGTGTGTGAGTGTGGGATTTACTCACTCTCTGATACAGTGTGTGAGTGTGGGATTTACTCACTCTCAGATACTGTGTGTGTCTGTGGGATTCACTCACTCTCTGATACAGTGTGTGGGGGGGATTACTCACTCTCTGATACAGTGTGAGAGTGTGGGATTTACTCACTCTCTGATACAATGTGTCTAGGATTTACTCACTCTCTGATACAGTGTGTGAGTGTGGGATTTACTCACTCTCTGATACAGTGTGTGTGTGTGTGGGATTTACTCACTCTCTGATAGTGTGTGAGTGTGGGATTTACTCACTCTCTGATACAGCGTGTGAGTGTGGGATTTACTCACTCTCTGATACAATGTGTGGGTGTGGGATTTACTCACTCTCTGACACAGTGTGAGTGTGGGATTTACTCACTCTCTGATACAGTGTGTGTGTGTGGGATTTACTCACTCTCTGACACTGTGTGAGTGTGGGATTTACTCACTCTCTAATACATTGTGTAAGTGTTGGATTTACTCACTCTCTGATACACTGAGTGTGCGATTTACTCACTCTCTGATACAGTGTGAGAGTGTGGGATTTACTCACTCTCTGATACAGTGTGTGAGTGTGGGATTTACTCACTCTCCGATACACTGTGTGAGTGTGGGATTTACTCACTCTCTGATACAGTGTGTGAGTTGGATTTACTCACTCTCTGCTAGAGTGTGTGTGTGTGAGATTTACTCCCTCTCTGATACAGTGTGTCTAGGATTTACTCACTCTCTGATACAGTGTGTGTCTGTGGGATTTACTCACCCTCTGTTACAGTGTGTGAGTGTGGGATTTACTCACTCACTGATACAGTGTGTGAGTGTGGGATTTACTCACTCTCTGATACAGTGTGTGAGTGTGTGATTTACTCACTCTCTGATACAGTGTGTGAGTGTGGGATTTACTCACTCTCTGATACAGTGTGTGTGTGTGGGATTTACTCACTCTCTGATACACTGTGTGAGTGTGGGATTTACTCACTCTCTGATACAGTGTGTGAGTGTGGGATTTACTCACTCTCTAATACTGTGTGTGAGTGTGGGATTACTCACTCTCTGATGCAGTGTGAGAGTGTGGGATTTACTCACTCACTGATACAGTGTGCGAGTGTGCGATTTACTCATTCTCTGATACAGTGTGCGAGTGTGCGATTTACTCATTCTCTGATACAGTGTGTGAGTGTGGGATTTACTCACTCTCTGATACTGTGTGAGAGTGTGGGATTTACTCACTCTCTGATACAGTGTGTGAGTGTGGGATTTACTCACTCTCTGATACAGTGTGTGAGTGTGGGATTCACTCACTCTCTGATACAGTGTGTGAGTGTGGGATTTACTCACTCTCTGATACAGTGTGAGTGTGTGGGGGATTTACTCACTCTCCGATACAGTGTGTGAGTGTGGGATTTACTCACTCTCTGATACAGCGTGTGAGTGTGGGATTTACTCACTCTCTGATACAGCGTGTGAGTGTGGGATTTACTCACTCTCTGATACAGTGTGTGAGTGGGGATTTACTCACTCTCTGATACAGTGTGTGAGTGGGGATTTACTCACTCTCTGATACAGTGTGTGAGTGGGGATTTACTCACTCTCTGATACAGCGTGTGAGTGTGGGATTTACTCACTCTCTGATACAGTGTGTGAGTGGGGATTTACTCACTCTCTGATACAGTGTGTGAGTGTGTGATTTACTCACTCACTGATACATTGTGTGAGTGTGGGATTTACTCACTCTCTGATACAGTGTGTGAGTGTGTGATTTACTCACTCTCTGATACAGTGTGTGAGTGTGGGATTTACTCACTCTCTAATACTGTGTGTGTGTGTGGAATTTACTCACTCTCTGATACAGTGTGTGAGTGTGGGATTTACTCACTCTCTGATACAGTGTGTGAGTGTGGGATTTACTCACTCTCTGATACAGTGTGTGAGTGTGGGATTTACTCACTCTCTAATACTGTGTGTGTGTGTGGAATTTACTCACTCTCTGATACAGTGGGAGAGTGTGGAATTTACTCACTCTCTGATACAGTGTGTGAGTGTGGGATTTACTCACTCTCTGATACGGTGTGTGAGTGTGGGATTTACTCACTCTCTGATACAGTGTGTGTGTGTGGGATTTACTCACTCTCTGATACGGTGTGTAAGTGTGGGATTTACTCACTCTCTGATACAGTGTGTGAGTATGGGATTTACTCACTCTCTGATACAGTGTGAGAGTGTGGGATTTACTCACTCTGATACGGTGTGTGAGTGTGGGATTTACTCACTCTCTGATACAGTGTGTGAGTGTGGGATTTACTCACTCTGATACGGTGTGTGAGTGTGGGATTTACTCACTCTCTGATACAGTGTGTGAGTGTGGGATTTACTCACTCTCTGATACTGGTGAGAGTGTGGGATTTACTCACTCTTTGATACAGTGTGTGAGTGTGGGATTTACTCACTCTCTGATACAGTGTGTGAGTGTGGGATTTACTCACTCTCTGATACAGTGTGTGAGTATGGGATTTACTCACTCTCTGATACAGTGTGAGAGTGTGGGATTTACTCACTCTCTGATACGGTGTGTGAGTGTGGGATTTACTCACTCTCTGATACAGTGTGTGAGTGTGGGATTTACTCACTCTCTGATACAGCGTGTGAGTGTGGGATTTACTCACTCTCTGATACAGCGTGTGAGTGTGGGATTTACTCACTCTCTGATACAGTGTGTGAGTGGGGATTTACTCACGCTCTGATACAGTGTGTGAGTGTGGGATTTACTCACTCTCTAATACTGTGTGTGTGTGTGGAATTTACTCACTCTCTGATACAGTGTGAGTGTGGGATTTACTCACACTCTGATAGTGTGTGGGGGATTTACTCACTCTCTGATACAGTGTGTGAGTGTGGGATTTACTCTCTCTGATACAGTGTGTGAGTGTGGGATTTACTCACTCTCTGATACAGTGTGTGAGTATGGGATTTACTCACTCTCTGTTACAGTGTGAGAGTGTGGGATTTACTCACTCTCTGATACGGTGTGTGAGTGTGGGATTTACTCACTCTCTGATACAGTGTGTGAGTGTGGGATTTACTCACTCTGATACAGTGTGTGAGTGTGGGATTTACTCACTCTCTGATACGGTGTGTGAGTGTGGGATTTACTCACTCTCTGATACAGTGTGTGTGTGTGGGATTTACTCACTCTCTGATACGGTGTGTAAGTGTGGGATTTACTCACTCTCTGATACAGTGTGTGAGTATGGGATTTACTCACTCTCTGATACAGTGTGAGAGTGTGGGATTTACTCACTCTCTGATACAGTGTGTGAGTGTGGGATTTACTCACTCTGATACGGTGTGTGAGTGTGTGATTTACGCACTCTGATACAGTGTGTGAGTGTGGGATTTACTCACTCTCTGATACTGGTGAGAGTGTGGGATTTACTCACTCTTTGATACAGTGTGTGAGTGTGGGATTTACTCACTCTCTGATACAGTGTGTGAGTGTGGGATTTACTCACTCTCTGATACAGTGTGTGAGTATGGGATTTACTCACTCTCTGATACAGTGTGAGAGTGTGGGATTTACTCACTCAGTGATACAGTGTGAGTGTGCGTATTACTCAGCTGAGGCCTAACCAATGTTTTATACAGTTCCATCATATCCTGCCTTTTCTTAAACTCTGTGCCTCAGCTAATAGAGACAAGGATAGCATAGGCCCGGGTTTTCAAGCTCAGAGTCGTGACCTGTGGGTGGATCTCGGGCAGGCTTCAGGAGGGTGCTGGTGATGCAGATCGCGGGAGGAATGGCCAATGGTCACGTCTAGTGTTTACAAATGCCGACCGTGATGGCCGTTTGAGATTGTCGGCCATTCCGCGCATGCCTGCCTTGTCAAGTAGTGCGCAGGTCCGGAGCTCAGCAAGGGGGACTGGCTGCTCCTGACGTCAGCGCGCTGTCCCAGGCCAGTTTTTACCAGCAAATTCTGGAGTCCTCCCACCGGAAGCAGCGGCAGAGAGCAGGTCACACGCCCCGTACGCTGACATCATGTTCTGGGCGCGAGTGAGATTCCTCCATTTTGCAGCTGCCAGCAGTGCTGGTGTGAACTCCAGGGCCTCTGGTGAACAACCCATGAAGAAGCTGAAAACAGGAACAAAGCAGCACAATGATGAGTATTTGAGGGGTGGGTTTATAAATTGTGCCACTGTAATCAGGATTCAAATTTCATGGGTGTTACATGCAGGGAATTACTGGCAAATGAATGTTTAAAACCTCAAAATGTCAAAGACGTTTGAAGACTAAGCAGGGCGAGTTCGAGGACAAACCTCTGTAATTTTCGTCAACGGACGAAGTGAATCTTAAATCACCAGCTGAAGTCATTATCAGAAATGTAACAGTGAATAACAAAGCAAGTGAGATCGTGGGGACCAAGCAGGCCCACCTGTCACATTAAAGTCAAGTGAAAATGGTGGGCCGTGAAGATGAGCTGGCGATGGTCGCAAAGGCCGCCCAGCGAGGGTCCTGAAGGATCCAGGTTGGTAAAAATGGGACCCTGGCAAATAAGTTTGATCCACACTGCCATAGGCTTCCTTACCCATTGTATCCAGCTGCTCTGCTACCTTAAGGTACTGGTGTACATGCACACCAAGATCCCTCCGGTCCTTCGTGCCTCCCAGCGTCCTGCCATTTATCATGTATTCTCTTGTCTTGTTTGTCCTGCCCAAGTGCATCTCTTCCAGATTGAATTCCATTTGCCACTGATCAGTCCATCTGTGTCCTCCTGTATTCGAAGGCTATGCTCAACATTTACCACCCCACCAAATTTAATATTAGCAGCAAACTTACTGATCAACCCTCCTATATTCATATCTAAAGCATTTGTATCAACCACAAACAGCCAGGACCTCAACACTGATCCCTGTGGGAACCCACTGGACACAGTCTTCCAGTCAGAAAAACACTCCTCCACCAACTGCCTCTGCTTCCTACCACTCAGCCAATTTTGGATCCAATTTGCCAAATTTCCTTATGTCCCATAGAAAGTGACCTTCGCTATCAGTCTCCCATGTGGGACCTGATGAAAAGCCTTGCTGAAGTCCAAGTAGACTACGTCAAAATGCATTTCGCTCATCTACACACCTGTTCACCTCTTTAAAAAAAATTCAATCAAGTTGGTCAGACATGTCCTCCCCTGAACAAAACCATGCTGACTGTTCCTGATTAATCCCTGCCACTACAAATGCAGATTAATTCTGTGTCTCAGAATTGCTTCCAATAGTTTCCCCACCACTCAGGTTAGACTGACTGGTCTATAGTTTCCTGGTTTATCCTTTCCTCCCTTCTTCAATAATGGTACCACATTGGCGATCCTCCAGTCCGCCAGCGCCTCTCCTGTGGCCAGCGAGGAATTGAAAATTATTGCCAGTGCCCCTGCTATGTCCTCGCTTGCCTCACTCAGCAGCCTGGGATACATTTCATCTGGCCCTGGAGCTTTGTCTACTTTGAAGCCTCCCACTCAGAACCTCCTCTCTGTCTATATTAATCTCTTTAGCTTTATGACAGTCCTTCTCCCTGATTTCTATACCCACACTGTCCTTCTCACGGGTGAACACTGACACAAAATACTCATTTTAAACCCTACCTACATCCTCCGGTTCCACACATAAGTTACAACTGTGCTCTGTCATGGGCCCTACTCTGTACCGAATTATCATTTTACCCTTAATGTACTTGTAAAACAACTTCATTTTACCTGCAAGTATCCTTTCACGTCTCCTTTTTCCTCTCCTAATTTCCGTTTTAAGTTCCCTCTTGCACATTCTGTACACCTCTCACGCTTCTGCTGTTTTGAGCCCTCGATATCTCCCACAGGCCCCCCCCCCCCCCGCTTTTCTACTTATCCAACGCTGTATATCCCTCAATATACATGGTTGACTGGATTTGTTGGTCCCACCCTTTTCTTGATTGGAACATGTTGGCCGTGTACTCTCCCTATTTCCTCGTTGAATGTGTCCCATTGTTCTTTCACAGATTTACCGAAAGGTGTCTGCTCCCGATCCACTCTGGCCAAATCATATCTGATCTTATTAAAATCAGCTTTCCTCCAGTTGAGAACTTTGATCTGAGGTCCATCCATGTCCTTTTCCAGAACTATCTTGTACTTAATGAATTATGATCACTGTCTGCAAAATGCTCCCCCAACGATACTTCAACCACTTGTCCAGCTTCGTTACTGAAAATGAAGTCCAAGACCGCCCCTCTCTTGTCTGTCCCTCTACGTACTGGCTTAAAAAGTTCTCATGGATGCATTTTAAGAATTCCGCTCCCTCTAAACTTTCACACTATGACTACACCAGTTCATATTGGGGAAGTTGGAATCCCCCACTGATCCCACTATCACACTCCTATTACTTTGCCACTTCTCTGAAATTTGCCTACATATTTGCTCTTCTATATCTTTCGGATGGTTAGGGGATGGTATAGAACACTCCAGTAATGTGATTGCTCCTTTTTGGTTTTTAAGATATACCCATTTGGCTTCAGTTGAAGAGCCTTCTTAGATGCCATCTCTCCTTACTGATGTCATTCATTCCCTGATCAAAATTGTGACACCTACGCCCCTTTTAACTCCTGCCCGATCTCTCCGGGAGATCCTATATGCCGGAATATTGAGCTCCCAATCCTTCCCCTCTCCCAACCGTGATTCAGTGACAGCAAATACATCAAACCCCAGATTCTCACTTCATCTGCCTTGTTCATCAGACTCCCAATCTCGCTGTGATATATAATGCATACTTACAGTTTAGTGCTCAGTTAGCGGTTTGTGTGTGTGTAAGTTTTATCCTCAATGTCCCTGTGATATATAATGCATATTTTACTGCTTCCTGCTCAGTTACTGGTGTGTCAGAGTGAGAGAATGTGAGTATGTGTGCGTGTGTTTTATTTTCAATGTCACTCTATGATATATAACACATATTCTACTGCTTACTGATCAGATATTGATGAGTAAGTGTGTGTTCGTGTGTGCGAGAGAGTCGGCATGAATGTGTGCGAAAGTGTGTATTACCCTCACTGTCTCTCATTGATACATAACACATATTTTACTGCTTACTTTCAGTGTGTGTGTGAGAGAGTGAGTGTGAGAGAGTGTGAGTGTGAGAGCGAACGTGTGTGTGTGTGGGTGTCAGTTTTCCCCTCATTGTCTCAGTGATATATAATGCATATATTAGTGTCTGCTGCTCATTACTGGTATGTGAGAGCATGTGTGTGAGAGAGAGAGAGGCAGCGCATGTGTGTGAGAGAGCATATGTTTGAGAGTAAGCGTGCATGTGTGTGTGAAAGTGTGTATGTGTGAGAATGCATGTGCGAGCATGTATGTGTGTTTGTGAGAGAGTGCACTTATGTGTATTTTATCCTCATTGTCTCTCTTTGATATATGATGCATATTTTACTACTTATTACTAGATATTGTTGTGTCAGAGAGTTTGTGAGTATCAGAAAGTGTGTGAATATGAAAGAGTGTGAGAGTGTGTGAGGGACTGTGTGCAAGAGAGTGTGTCAGTCCGTGTGACAGAGTGTGTGAGTGTGAGAAATAGTCTTCAGGAGTGTGAGGGGAGAGAGTATGTGTGTGCTTTACCTTCATTGTCTCTCTGTGATATATAACATATTTTACGGCTTACTGCTCAGTTACTGAAGTGTGAGAGTGGCGAGTGTGTGTTTTACCTTCAGTGTCCCTCTGCAATATATAACGCAAATATAACTGCTTACTGCTCAGTGACTTGTGTGTGTGAGAGAGAGAGCCTGAGTGTGCGTGAGAGAGCCTGAGTGTGTGAGAGAGCCTGAGTGTGTGTGAGAGAGCCTGAGTGTGCGTGAGAGAGCCTGAGTGTGCGTGAGAGAGCCTGAGTGTGCGTGAGAGAGCCTGAGTGTGCGTGAGAGAGCCTGGGTGTGCGTGAGAGAGCCTGGGTGTGCGTGAGAGAGCCTGGGTGTGCGTGAGAGAGCCTGGGTGTGCGTGAGAGAGCCTGGGTGTGCGTGAGAGAGCCTGGGTGTGCGTGAGAGAGCCTGGGTGTGCGTGAGAGAGCCTGGGTGTGCGTGAGAGAGCCTGGGTGTGCGTGAGAGAGCCTGGGTGTGCGTGAGAGAGCCTGGGTGTGCGTGAGAGAGCCTGGGTGTGCGTGAGAGAGCCTGGGTGTGCGTGAGAGAGCCTGGGTGTGCGTGAGAGAGCCTGGGTGTGCGTGAGAGAGCCTGGGTGTGCGTGAGAGAGCCTGGGTGTGCGTGAGAGAGCCTGGGTGTGCGTGAGAGAGCCTGGGTATGCGTGAGAGAGCCTGAGTGTGCGAGAGAGAGCCTGAGTGTGCGTCAGAGAGCCTGGGTGTGCGTCAGAGAGCCTGAGTGTGCGTCAGAGAGCCTGGGTGTGCGTGAGAGAGCCTGGGTGTGCGTGAGAGAGCCTGGGCGTGCGTGAGAGAGCCTGAGCGTGCGTGAGAGAGCCTGAGCGTGCGTGAGAGAGCCTGAGCGTGCGTGAGAGAGCTTGAGTGTGAGTGAGAGATAGTGTTTGTATGATAGAGTGTGAGGGTGAGTTTTGCGTCATTGTTTCGCGGTGAGATACAACAAATATTTTACAGCTTACTGCTTAGTTAATGGTGTGTAAGTGTGTGTGAGTGAGAGAGTGTGTGAGATCTCTCAGTGAAGTAGAACACATATTTTACAGCATACTGTTCAGTTCCTGGAGTGCGTGTGTGTGAGTGAGTGTGTGATAGAGAGTGTGAGCAGAAGTGTGTGCACGTGGGTGTCAGTTTTCTCCTCACTGCCTCTGTGATATATAATGCATATATTAGTGTCTGCCGTTCAGTTACAGGTATGTTTGAGAGGGTGTGAGAGAGAGGGAGTGGGTGTGTGAGAGAGGGAGTGGGAGTGTGAGAGAGGGAGTGGGAGTGTGAGAGAGGGAGTGGGAGTGTGAGAGAGGGAGTGGGTGTGTGAGAGAGGGAGTGGGTGTGTGAGAGAGGGAGTGGGTGTGTGTGAGAGAGGGAGTGGGTGTGTGTGAGAGAGGGAGTGGGTGTGTGTGAGAGAGGGAGTGGGTGTGTGTGAGAGAGGGAGTGGGTGTGTGTGAGAGAGGGAGTGGGTGTGTGTGAGAGAGGGAGTGGGTGTGTGTGAGAGAGGGAGTGGGTGTGTGTGAGAGAGGGAGTGGGTGTGTGTGAGAGAGGGAGTGGGTGTGTGTGAGAGAGGGAGTGGGTGTGTGTGAGAGAGGGAGTGGGTGTGTGTGAGAGAGGGAGTGGGTGTGTGTGAGAGAGGGAGTGGGTGTGTGTGAGAGAGGGAGTGGGTGTGTGTGAGAGAGGGAGTGGGTGTGTGAGAGAGGGAGTGGGTGTGTGAGAGAGGGAGTGGGAGTGTGAGAGAGGGAGTGGGAGTGTGAGAGAGGGAGTGGGTGTGTGAGAGAGGGAGTGGGTGTGTGTGAGAGAGGGAGTGGGTGTGTGTGAGAGAGGGAGTGGGTGTGTGTGAGAGAGGGAGTGGGTGTGTGTGAGAGAGGGAGTGGGTGTGTGTGAGAGAGGGAGTGGGTGTGTGTGAGAGAGGGAGTGGGTGTGTGTGAGAGAGGGAGTGGGTGTGTGTGAGAGAGGGAGTGGGTGTGTGTGAGAGAGGGAGTGGGTGTGTGTGAGAGAGGGAGTGGGTGTGTGTGAGAGAGGGAGTGGGTGTGTGTGAGAGAGGGAGTGGGTGTGTGTGAGAGAGGGAGTGGGTGTGTGTGAGAGAGGGAGTGGGTGTGTGTGAGAGAGGGAGTGGGTGTGTGTGAGAGAGGGAGTGGGTGTGTGTGAGAGAGGGAGTGGGTGTGTGTGAGAGAGGGAGTGGGTGTGTGTGAGAGAGGGAGTGGGTGTGTGTGAGAGAGGGAGTGGGTGTGTGTGAGAGAGGGAGTGGGTGTGTGTGAGAGAGGGAGTGGGTGTGTGTGAGAGAGGGAGTGGGTGTGTGTGAGAGAGGGAGTGGGTGTGTGTGAGAGAGGGAGTGGGTGTGTGTGAGAGAGGGAGTGGGTGTGTGTGAGAGAGGGAGTGGGTGTGTGTGAGAGAGGGAGTGGGTGTGTGTGAGAGAGGGAGTGGGTGTGTGTGAGAGAGGGAGTGGGTGTGTGTGAGAGAGGGAGTGGGTGTGTGTGAGAGAGGGAGTGGGTGTGTGTGAGAGAGGGAGTGGGTGTGTGTGAGAGAGGGAGTGGGTGTGTGTGAGAGGGGGAGTGGGTGTGTGTGAGAGGGGGAGTGGGTGTGTGTGAGAGGGGGAGTGGGTGTGTGTGAGAGGGGGAGTGGGTGTGTGTGAGAGGGGGAGTGGGTGTGTGTGAGAGGGGGAGTGGGTGTGTGTGAGAGGGGGAGTGGGTGTGTGTGAGAGGGGGAGTGGGTGTGTGTGAGAGGGGGAGTGGGTGTGTGTGAGAGAGGGAGTGGGTGCGTGAGAGAGGGAGTGGGTGCGTGAGAGAGGGAGTGGGTGCGTGAGAGAGGGAGTGGGTGCGTGAGAGAGGGAGTGGGTGCGTGAGAGAGGGAGTGGGTGCGTGAGAGGGAGTGGGTGCGTGAGAGAGGGAGTGGGTGCGTGAGAGAGGGAGTGGGTGCGTGAGAGAGGGAGTGGGGGCGCGTGAGCGAGTCCGCGCGTGAGCGAGTCCGCGCGTGTGCGAGTGCGCGCGTGTGAGGGAGTGCGTGTGAGGGAGTGCGTGTGAGGGAGTGCGTGTGTGAGCGAGTGAGCCTATGTGTATTTGACATTGTCACTATTTGATATATATATAACATATTTTGCTGTTGCTGCTCAGTTACCGGTTTGAGTGTGTGTGTGTGTGCGAGAGAGAGAGTGTGTTTTACCATCACGGTCTCTGTGATATATGATGCATATTTTACTGCTTACTGCTCAGTTACTCTTGTGTCAAAGTGTGTGTGAATATCAGAGTATGTGTGAGTGTGTGCGAGAGAATGTGTCACTGTGTGTGTGAGTGTATGAGTGTGAGAAATAGTCTGCGTGCGTGTGTGTGTGTTTTGCCTTCATTGTCTCTGTGATATTTCACACATATTTTGCTGCTCAGTTACTGGTGTGTGCGTGTGTTTATCCTCACTATCTGGCTATCATATATAATATATTTTACTGCTAACTGCTCAGTTACTTAAGTGTGAGAGTGGCGAGAGTGTGTTTTACCCTCACTGTCCCTCTGCGATATATAACACATATTTAACTGCTTACTGCTCAGTGACTGGTGTGTCCATGTGTGGGGCAGTCTGAGAGAGAGGGACTAGGAGTGTGAGAGAGTGAGTGTGTGTGAGAGTTAGTGTTTGCCAGAGAAATAGAGTGTGAGTGTGTGTTTTACCCTCACTGTCTGAATGTGTCACTGTGTGTGTGTGTGAGTGTGTGAGAGAGAGAGTCTGTGAGAGAGGGAGCGAGAGTGTGAGAGAGAGAGCGTGAGTGTGTGTGAGAGTTAGTGTTTGCCAGAGAAATAGAGTGAGAATGTGTGTTTTACCCTCACTGTCTCTCTGCGATATATAATTCATATTTTACCGCTCAGTTACTGGTGTGTGTGAATGAGATAGTGTATGAGTGTGTGAGAGAGAGAATGTGAGAGAGAGTGAAATATACGAGTTATAAAGCAGAGAGAGACAGTGAGGGTAAACACTCACTCACACACTCTCTCACACACACACACACACTCCCTCACACACACACACACTCACTCACTCTCACACACACACTCACACACACACACACACCCTCCCTCACACACACTCACTCTCTCTCACACACACACACACACTCTCACACACTCTCTCACACACACACACACACACACACACACATGCACACACACACACACTCACTCACTCTCACACACACACTCACACACACACACACACCCTCCCTCACACACACTCACTCTCTCTCACACACACACACACACACTCTCACACACACTCTCACACACTCTCTCACACACACTCTCACACACTCTCTCACACACACACACACACACACACACATGCACACACACACTCCCTCACACCAGTAACTGAGCAATAAGCAGTGGAATATTCATTATATATCACAGAGAGACAGTGAGGTTATGTCCCGAAAGACGAGCTGCTAGGTAATTTGGACATTCTGAATTCTCCCTCCGTGTACCCAAACAGGCGCCAGAATGTGGCGACTAGGGGATTTTCACAGGTACTTCATTGCAGTGTTAATGTAAGCCTACTTGTGACAAGAAAGATTATTATAAGATTGATTCATAGAGGTACTGGTGTGTGAGAGTGTGTGTTTGACCCTCCATATCTCTCTGTGATATAGGACACATATTTTACTGCTTACTGTTCATTTACTGGTGAGTGAGAGTGGGTAAGTGAGAGAGTGTGAGTATTATCCTCATTGTTTCTATGATATATAACATTTTACTGCTTACTGCTCAGTTATTGTTGTGTGTGTGTGTGTGTGAGTGTGTGTGTGAGTGAGTTTGGCTGTCAGTTTTACCCTCACTGTCTTTGATATATAACACATATATTAGTGATTGCTGCTCTGTTACTGGGGTGTGAGTTTGTATGAGATTGTGTGTGTGTGAGTTTGTGTCTGTCAGTGAGCCTGTGTGTATTTTCCCTCAGTCTCTCTGTGATATATAACACATTATTTACTCTTACAGGTGTGTGTGAGATTTACCCTCACTATGTATCTGTGATATATAACACATATTTTACTCTTACAGGTGTGTGTGTGTTTTACCCTCACTATGTATCTGTGATATATAACACATATTTTACTCTTACAGGTGTGTGTTAGTTTTACCCTCACTATGTATCTGTGATATATAACACATATTTTACTCTTACAGGTGTGTGTGTGTGTTTTACCCTCACTATGTATCTGTAACATATAACACGTATTTTACTCTTACAGGTGTGTGTGTGTTTTACCCTCACTCTGTACTGCGATATATAACACATAATTTACTCTTACAGGTGTGTGTGTGTGTTTTACCCTCACTATGTATCTGTGATATATAACACATATTTTACTCTTACAGGTGTGTGTGTGAGTTTTACCCTCACTATGTATTTGCGATATATAACACATATTTTACTCTTACAGGTGTGTGTGTGTTTTACCCTCACTATGTGTCTGTGATATATAACATATATTTTACTCTTACAGGTGTGTGTGAGTTTTACCCTCACTATGTATCTGTGATATATAACACATATTCAACTGCTTACTGCTCAGTGACTGGTATGTGTGTGAGTGAGAGTGACTGAGTGTGTGTGAGAGAGAGAGTGTGTGCGAGAGAGGGAGCCTCTTTGTGTGAGAGAGAACGTAAGTGTGTGTGACAGTTGTGTGTGTGTTTTGCCCTCTTTGTTTCTCTGTGATACATAACAAATATTATACAGCTTATTGCTCAGTAAATAGTGTGTGTGTGCGTGAGATAGTGTGTGTGAGAGGGAGTGTGTGTGTGTGAGAGGGAGTGTGTGAGAGGGAGTGTGTGAGAGGGAGTGTGTGAGAGGGAGTGTGTGAGAGGGAGTGTGTGAGAGGGAGTGTGTGAGAGGGAGTGTGTGAGAGGGAGTGTGTGAGAGGGAGTGTGTGAGAGGGAGTGTGTGAGAGGGAGTGTGTGAGAGGGAGTGTGTGAGAGGGAGTGTGTGAGAGGGAGTGTGTGAGAGGGAGTGTGTGAGAGGGAGTGTGTGAGAGGGAGTGTGTGAGAGGGAGTGTGTGAGAGGGAGTGTGTGAGAGGGAGTGTGTGAGAGGGAGTGTGTGAGAGGGAGTGTGTGAGAGGGAGTGTGTGAGTGAGATGGTGTGTGTGTGAGTGAGAGAGTGTGTGTGAGAGGGAGTGAGTGTGTGTGAGAGGGAGTGAGTGTGTGAGAGAGGGAGTGAGTGTGTGAGAGAGGGAGTGAGTGTGTGTGAGAGGGAGTGAGTATGTGTGAGTGAGATAGTGTGCAAGAGAGAGAGTGTGTGTGAGAGGGACTGAGTGAGATAGTGAGTGTCAGTCCGAGTGTGTGTGAGGGAGTGAGTGTGAGTGAGAGTGTGTGAGTGAGTGTGAGTGAGAGTGTGAGAGTCTGTGTGAGGGAGAGTCTGTATATGTGCGGGATAGTGAGTGTTTGTGTATGTGCGTGAGAGAGCAACAGGGTGAAAAGTGGATGTGCTGCTGATGGGCAGCAGGGTGGCACAGTGGTTAGCACTGCTGCCTGACAGCGTCAGAGACCTGGGTTTGATTCCGACTTCGGGCGACTGTGTGGAGTTTGTACATTCTTCCGTGTCTGTTTGGGTTTCCTCCGGTTTCCTCCCACAGTCCAAAGATATGCAGGTTATGGGGTTTGGATATGCTAAACTGTCCTTCGGTGGGGTTACAAGGAGAGGGTGGGAGATTGGTCTTAGCGTGGCGTGCTCATTCAGAGGGTCAATGCAGACCCGATGGGTTGAATGGTCTCCTTCTGCACTGTAGGGTTTCTATGAGAGAGAGAGTGTTTGTGAGTGTGTGTGACTGTGTCTGAGTGTGCAAGAGACAGAGTGTGTGTGTGTGTGTTACCCTCACTGTTTCTCTCTGATATGTAACAAATATTTTACTGCTCAGTAAGCAGTAAAATGTGAGACAGTGTGTGAGAGACAGCGTGAGCGTGTGATTTACCCTCACCGTCTCTCTATGGTGTATAACACATATTGTACAGGTTACTGCTCAGTTACTGCTGTGTGACTGTCTGAGTGAGCGCGTGTGAGTGAGAGAGTGAATGCATATTTTACCCTCACTGTATCGCTGTGGTATATATCGCATACTTTATTGCTTACTGCTCAGTGACTGGTGTGTTGGAGAGAGAGTGTGTATGTGAGAGAGAGTGTGAGTGCATGTTTTACCCTCACTGTATCTCTGTGATATATGTCACATATTTAATTGCTTACTGCTCAGTGACTGGTGTGTGAGAGAGAGAGAGAGAGAGGGGGAGTGAGTGCGTGTGTATTAACCTCACTGTCTCTCTGTGATATATAATTAATATTTTATTGATTATTACTATGTTCTGGATTTGTGAGTGTCTGTGGGAGAGACAGTGCATGGGTGTGTGTGTGAGAGAGAGAGTGTATGAGAGAAAGAGTGTGAGTGAGTGTGTATAAACCTCACTGTTACTCTGTGCTCGAAATAACATATTTTACTGCTTAATGCTCAGTGATTGGTGTGTGTGTGTTTCACCCTCAGACTCTGCGATATATAATGCTTATGTAGTGCTTACTGCTAAGTTACTTGTGAGTGAACATGTGCATAAGAAAATATGAGTGCGTGTTTTACCCTCACTGTCTCTCTGTGATAGATAATGCATATTTTACTGCTTACTGTGAGAGAATGTGTGAGTGTGTTTTACCCTCACTGTCTGTGTATGATCTATGGCATATTTTACTGCTTTCTGCTCAGTTGTTGGTGTCTGAATGTGTGTGAGTGTGTGTCTTTTCCACTGTAGCTGTCTGTCTCTGTTATGGGTCATGTGTTAGCGAAAAATCAATTTGATTCTATAACTCTCTGCCTCTGTTCTGTGTGCTTGCATTTGTAGCTGTCTATCTCTGTTATAGGATTCTGGGTTTAATCTCTATCTGTCCACGTCTCTGATGTGCGTGATTTTATTGTGTTTTCTGTTCTTGTCAATATCTGTTCTGTGAGTTAATGGTGAACTTTTGGTTCAATATTGATCTTCCATTATTACTTTTAGTGATAATATTGATATAACAAATGATCTGTATCCACGTCTCATGAAAATGACACTGTTCCGTTATATCGGAGATCGTTCGAGATAAACCAGGGACTGGTTTAGCACAGTGGGCTAAACAACTGGCTTTTAATGCATAAGAAGGCCAGCAGCGCGGGTTCAATCCTGTAACTGCCACCCCGAACAGGTGCCGGAATGTGGCGACTAGGGGCTTTTCACAGTAACTTCATTGAAGCTTACTTGTGACAAGAAGCGATTATTATTATGTATTTTGCACTAATAAAGGTGCAAAAAAAGTGCAAATGGATTACATCCACATTGATTGCTGAATCTATACCTAATTAATACTATACTGATTACTTTACAGATGAAAAGCTGTTATCACAAGTTGATCCAACGTTCCATGATATGGAGGGAGGACGAATTGTGGAAAATTATCCCACCTGCCCTCTCGTGTATCACTGTTGGATTGGACATGTTTATCTGGGACTTGAGGTCAATGTGAGTCTGACTGCTTCTTTTCTCTGTGACGGTGGAGTTGATGTTGTGTCTGTGTCTCTGCAATGTTGGATTAATATTGTACTTACTGTCAGTTAGAAGGAGACGGCGACACATACATTTTGCTGAGGAATCATCATCTTGTTCTTGGAACTCATCTCTTCATCTGTTGAACTAGGGGAAGAAAGCATATCTCTTGTAAATCAGGGTCAGATGAGGCCAATGATAGATCAATCTATTCTTTCAACTGATAATCACAGAATTTATAGTGCAAAAGGAGGCCATTCGGTCCATCGAGCCCATCTTTGTAAAGAGCGTTCCACGCCTCCACCCTTACCCAGTAACCCCACCTAACCATGTGAAATGAAATGAAAATCGCTTATTGTCACAAGTCGGCTTCAAATGAAGTTACTGTGAAAAGCCCCTAGTCGCCACATTCCAGCGCCTGTTCGGGGAGGCTGGTACGGGAAATGAACCGTGCTGCTGGCCTGCCTTGGTCTGCTTTAAAAGACAGCGATTTAGCCCAGTGTGCTAAACCAGCCCATGTGCGCTGTTGGACAGTGTTGGACACTAAGTGCAATTTATCATGGCCATTCCACCTAACCCGCACATCTGACTGTGGGAGGAAACTGGAGCACCCGGAGGAAACCCACGCAGATACGGGGAGAACGTGCAGACTCCGCACAGACAGTGACCAAGCCGGGATTCGAACCTGAGACCCTAGAGCTGTGAAGCAACCGTGCTAACCCCGATGCCACCGTGCTGCCCCCAATCAGTAAAAGAAAGAAAATACTCTCCAAATCCTAACCCAGAATCAGACAATAAGCCAGGCCCAGAAAGAACTCTCCCTCCACGCCCCCCACTCACTCCAAGTCCCGGAACAAGATCGTGTTCCGCTGCGCCTCTTGCAAACAGCCCCCGATTCTCCCTGAACTCCCCCGAGTCAGTAATGATCTCTGAGCCTCTTTGCTCACACTCCCAGATGGAGGTGCTGCTGCAATGAGAACGCTGTTTCCTCGCTGACCTGGGCCCTGACATTGGCATTTCCCTCAGTTTCAACAAAGCGATTCCACTCACTGACCAAATGGAGAGTGCGTGGGGGAGGGGCTGCGCATGCGCTCCCAATCTCAGAATGACGACAAGCAGGGGCGGGGTTACACCGGGCATGCGCACATCCCCGCCGCAATTCAGCATTGAGAATCAAGGGGAACATTCCCCATTTCATAGTCATCACATGTGGAGCAAAACCTCCTGTAGAGCCCGTGTTGGGGGGACTGTGTGTGTGGCTGCAAGTGGCCCTGCGCCCTCGGCTCAACCAATCACCTTTGTAGCTGTGTGTTTGTCCCAATGAGAGATTCAATTTGCAGTCATTGCCTGCAGCTTGTTTGTTATTACACTGTCACTCAGCCCCTCAAACTCACACTTTCTGCAAACTACCATTCCACTGATCCACAGAATTACTACAGTGTGAAGGAGGCAATTCGGCCCATCGAGTCTGCAGCGACCCTCTGAAAGAGCGCCCCAACTCCGCCCACTCGCCGCCTTATCCCCATAAACCCGTAACCCCACTGAACCGACACACCCCTGGACACAGCGGGAATTCAGCATTGCCGACCCACATAACCTGCACATCTATGGCCTGTGGGAGCAAATCGGAGCACCCGGAGGGAACCGACCCACACACACGGGGAGAACATGCAAACGCCATACAGGCAGTCACCCAATGCTAGAATTGAACCCAGGTCCCTGGCACAGTGAGGCAGCAGTGCGAACCACTGTTCCACCTCTGGGTTCACTCACTCCCCTGATTCACTCGCTCTCCCGGTTCACTCGCTCCCCCGGTTCACTCGCTCCCCCGGTTCACTCAACCCACTGGTTCACTCAACCCACTGGTTCACTCACTCTCCTGGTTCACTCACTCCCCTGGTTCACTCACTCCCCCGGTTCACTCACACCCCCGGTTCACTCACTCCCCCGGTTCACTCATTCCCCCGGTTCACTCGCTCCCCCGGTTCACTCGCTCCCCCGGTTCACTCAACCCACTGGTTCACTCACTCTCCTGGTTCACTCACTCCCCTGGTTCACTCACTCCCCTGGTTCACTCATTCCCCCGGTTCACTCACTCCCCCAGTTCACTCACTCCCCCGGTTCACTCACTCCCCCGGTTCACTCACTCCCCCGGTTCACTCACTCCCCCGGTTCACTCACTCCCCCGGTTCACTCACTCCCCCGGTTCACTCACTCCCCCGGTTCACTCACTCCCCCGGTTCACTCACTCCCCCGGTTCACTCACTCCCCCGGTTCACTCACTCCCCCGGTTCACTCACTCCCCCGGTTCACTCACTCTCCCGGTTCACTCACTCTCCTGGTTTACTCGCTCCCCTGGTTCACTTGCTCTCCTGGTTCACTCAACCCCCTGGTTCACTCACTCTCCTGGTTCACTCACTCCCCTGGTTCACTCACTCTCCTGGTTCACTCACTCTCCTGGTTCACTCACTCTCCTGGTTCACTCACTCTCCTGGTTCACTCACTCTCCTGTTTCACTCAACCCCCTGGCTCACTCACTCTCCTGGCTCACTCACTCTCCTGGTTCACTCACTCTCCTGGTTCACTCACTCTCCTGGTTCACTCACTCCCCTGGTTCACTCACTCCTCTGGTTTACTCACTCTCCTGGTTTACTCTCTATCCAAATGGACGTATTAGTGAGAGGCAGCATGGTTTTGTGAAGGGGAGTTCATGTCTCACTAACTTGATAGAGTTTTCCGAAGAGGTCACAAAGATGATTGATGCAGGTAGAGCAGTGGATGTTGTCTATAATGACTTCAGTAAGGCCTTGTCAAAGGTCCCTCATGGTATACTGGTACAAAAGGTGAAGTCACATGGTATCAGGGGTGAGCTGGCAAAGTGGATACAGAACAGGCTAGGTCATAATGGCAGACAGTAGAAATGGAAGGATGCTTTTCTAATTGGAGGGCTGGGACTAGTGGTGTTCCGCAGGGATCAGTGCTGGGACCTTTGCTGTTCGTAGTATATATAAATGATTGGGAGGAAAATGTAACTGGTCTGATTAGTAAGTTTGCAGATGACACAAAGGTTGGTGGAATTGCGGTAGTGATGAGGACTGTCAGAGGATAAATCAGGGTTTAGATTGTTTGGAGACTTAGGTGGAGAGATGACAGATGGAGTTTAATCCGGACAATTGTGAGATAATGCATTTTGGAAGGTCTAACGCAGGTAGGGAACAGACATTGAATATTAGAACTCTCAAGAGTATTGAAAGTCAGAGAGATCTAGGTGTACAGGTCCACAGGTCACTGAAAGATCAGCCATGATCTCATTGAATGGTGGAGCAGGCTCGAGGGGCCAGATGGCCTACTCCTGCTCCTAGTTCTTATGTTCTTATGAAAGGGGCAACACAGGTGGAGAAGGTAGTTAAGAAGGCACACGGCATGCTTGCCTTCATTGGCCGGGGCATTGTGAATAAGAATTGGCAAGTCATGTTGCAGCTGTACATAACCTTATTTAGCCACACTTGGAGTATAGTGTTCAATTCTGGTCGCCACACTACTAGAAAGATGTGGAGGCTTTAGAGAGAGTGCAGAAGAGATTAACCAGGATGTTGCCTGGTATGGAGGGCATTAGCTATGAGGAGCGGTTCAATAAACTTGGTTAGTTCTCACGGGAACGGCGGAGGTTGAGGGGCGACCTGACAGAGATAGACAAAATTATGAGGGGCACAGACAGAGTGGATAGTCAGAGGCTTTTCCCCAGGGTAGAGGAGTCAATTACTAGGGGGCATAGGTTTAAGGTGCGAGGGGCAAAGTTTAGAGTAGATGTACGAGGCAAGTCTTTTTTACACAGAGGGTAGTGGGTGCCTGGAACGAGCTGCCAGAGGAAGTGGTGGAAGCAGGGACGATAGTGACATTTAAGGGCCATCTTGACAAATACATGAATAGGATGGGAATAGAGGGATACGGACCCAGGAAGTGTAGAAGGTTGTAGTTTAGTCGGGCAGCATGGTCGGCACAGGCTTGGAGGGGCGAAGGGCCTGTTCCTGTGCTGTACTTTTTTTTGTTCACCTTTAGATTTACACACTTCTCTGGTATTACAATTCCCATGATTCACACAATCATCTGGTGAATACACTCCCTGCTTTATACATTCCCCTGTTGTACACACTACCCTGGTTTACACACACTCTGGTTTACACACCTTTTATTGTGCACATTCTCATGATTTTACACACTCTCCTGGTTTACACTCACTAATTTTAAACACTCTCCTGGATGGAAAATTCCCTGGTTGTGAACAATCCTCTGATTACCAGGTGCTCTGATTGTGGAAGTGCCTCCCCTCCACACAGAAAGTCCAGCTCTATGAGTTCATCCTTATCCTTGTTTCTATGTCACTCTCTATTTTTCTCTGTCTCTGTCTCAAATTTTCAATATTTCATCAGGAGTGTTATGGACACAGTGATAACACGTGTAACACTGGCCCTCACTGTGAACACTGGACACTGAGGTAACACGTGTAACACTGGCCCTCACTGTGAACACTGGATACAGTGATGACACGTGTAACACTGGCCTTCACTGTGCACACTGGACACAATGACAACACGTGTAACACTGGCCCTCACTGTGAACACTGCTGTCATTTTGTGGGTGAGACGGTCACTGTCCCTCCTCCACACAGAAAGTCCGGCTCTGCGAGTCCATCTCTATTACTTGAATTTGCTACTGGGATCAGAATGGTCAGAATCTGTGTGTCACTGTGAAAAGCTCCACTCTCAGAGGGGTGGGATTATTCTTTAACTGGGTGTCCCTGTTTGTTGAGTTTGGGGTTCAGTGTTACCGGGCAGTGCAGGAGGATCACATCAAGCAGGAAAATCTCCACTGATAGAGAGGAGATCAATTGTATTTTCACCTTCAAGGAAGGTGGGTCATCAATGAATTTAGTTTTTAAAATATGACTGACTGCTGCCGGGTATTTAGGTAAACAGAAAACTCAGAGAGTTGAACAGTAATTAAGACACGGATTGGGAACAAGTGTTGAGAAGAGGGAGAATTCTGCCCTGGAAATGTCATTTCCAGACCTTGTGTGTGGATGTGAATATTGTGGAAGAGAGAGTGTGTGAAAGGGGCGGGCCAAACAGGAGAAACCAACTGTGTTTGTGTGTCCGCTCTGACCAGGAGATCTCCCAACCCCTCTGGGACTGAATGGAAATATTTTTCATTCCAACAATCCCCCTGTTCCCCTCCTACTTTTCCAAGTTGGATTTCAGGGCAGTTTCGATGCTGCTTTCCAGATTTCTGTGGAAAGGTTGGGAAAATGAGAGCGATCGGGTGAGAGAGCGCGAACAGTGCATCAGTAAAACGGGGTTAAATGCAAAATGGAGCCTTCAAATCGCGTGAAACCTTTTCTACAGCAAACATGAGAGTGTGAGAGACAGGAAGGAATTATCCTGGGACACTGTGGAGCTGGAATTTGAGTGGAATTGGAGAGTTTGGGACGAGAGAAAAACACAGAGAGGCAGCAGCAGCCTGGAGCTGAGAGCAGGTTGTCTCCGCCCCGTCCGCTCGCTGCCTTTAAGTTGCTCAGTGCCGCCACCAGAGGCTTCATTTCTCACCCACATTGACGGAGAGATTTTGTGCAGAGTCTCGGACATGAGCGACAGTGCAGCCGCCGAAACGGCTCCTCCAGCCGCCACCCCAGTCAAGGCTGTCAAGAAGCAGAAGGCGGTTCCCCGGAAGAAACAAGAAGGTCCCGGGCTGGGCGAGCTGATCCTCCAGATTGTGGCGGAAAGCGGCGATCGCAAGGGGATTTCCTTACAGGCCATAAAGAAGGCGCTGCGGAGCAAAGGGGTCGATGTGGATAAACGGGGGGCCCAGATCAAGCAAAGTGTCAGGAGGAGTGTGGACAACGGCAGCTTGGCTCAGGTCAAGGGCACGGGCGCCTCCGGCTCCTTCAAGATCGTTAAGAAGACAACCGGGGGGCAAGTGAGAAAGACCGGAGCAGGCGAGAAACCTTCAGTGAAGAAACCAGCAGCCAAGAAATCTTCCAAAAAAACAGCAGCCAAGAAATCTCCCAAGAAACCAGCAGCCAAGAAATCTCCCAAGAAACCAGCAGCCAAGAAATCTCCCAAGAAACCAGCAGCCAAGAAATCTCCCAAGAAACCAGCAGCCAAGAAATCTCCCAAGAAACCAGCAGCCACGAAGGCGGCAACTCCCAAAAAGAGCGCGAAGAAAGCAGCCCCGAAGAAAAAGTCACTTGTGAAAAAGACCAAGGGCAGAATAAATCCGACCCAGTTGAAGGCCAAGCCCAAAGTGAAATCAGCAACGGCTAAGAAACCAGCAAAGAAGTGAAAGGCGAGCAAATTGTAAACCTCTGAACCCAAAGGCTCTTCTCAGAGCCACCCACATCTCTCAGGAAATAGCTGATCCCCCGACCAATGAATCGCTGTCCCGGTGCTGGGAGCAGATTTCAGACAGAAATGTCAATCCAGTATTGCCGCTCACTCGCTGACATGCTCTGCACCGGGCCTCGCACCCCGCTCTGCACTAAAACACTGCCTGCTCCAACACACATTTTATATTCCAAACAGAAGTCAAAAGAGCGCGCTGAACAACACGTACAAACTGCAACATCAGACAGCAGCTAGTTAGAAACACGGATCTATTAAATCCAGACTTGTCAGTAATATTCCCGCCTCAGTTCACTCCTTTCTAGATCCTCTTCCTAACCGGGGATATGTCCGGGGGAACAGTCACAGTTTGTGTTAGTTTCATTATTCACAGATTCAGGGGGAGAGTCTGTAAAAGAGTTACATGGCGAAGAAATCCCACCTCATAACTTAAACACTTTATATCAGCTGGAAGGGATGTTAGTAAAATTCCCAACCCGTCTGGGAGAGGAGTTGTGGGGGATGGAATCGGAGCTGGGGTTGAAATGGGAGCAGATAGTTGGGCTGGTTCTAGAAAGGAGTGAACTGAGGCGGGAATATTACTGACCAGTCTGGATTTAATAGATCCGCGTTTCTAACTAGCTGCTGTCTGATGTTGCAGTTTGTACGTGTTGTTCAGCGCGCTCTTTTCCCTTCTGTTAGGAATATAAAATGTGGGTTGGAGCAGGCAGGAGGAGGAGCTGGATGATCAAAGACATTTCGCTGCTCTGTCTGTCACTCAGTCCGCTCCCCGCCTCTCTCTCTCAGTCAGGTCGGGGCGGGCTGTATAATAAAGGAAAGAGCAGTAGCTCGTCTCTCATTCAGCAGCGATTTGACTGAACATGCATCATGTCTGGCAGAGGGAAAGGAGGCAAAGGACTGGGTAAAGGCGGAGCAAAACGGCACCGCAAAGTCCTTCGTGATAACATCCAGGGCATCACCAAACCAGCAATCCGCCGCCTGGCTCGCCGTGGCGGGGTTAAGCGCATCTCGGGTTTGATCTATGAGGAGACTCGCGGGGTGCTGAAGGTTTTCCTGGAGAATGTGATCAGGGACGCGGTCACCTACACTGAACACGCCAAGCGCAAGACCGTCACCGCCATGGATGTGGTTTACGCTCTCAAACGCCAGGGCCGCACTCTCTATGGATTCGGCGGCTGAGGAAATCCATTTGACAATATAACAAAATCCAAAGGCTCTTTTAAGAGCCGCCCAAATCCTCACATTGAGACCACTGACCTTAGAATGGCAGCAGAATAACGCATTGAGCTGGTTTAGCGAGTCATAAGAGGAAACCAAGGTATCCAAGTTAAGACAGGTAGCGTTAGAGCAGGAAATCCTTTCCCATCATTGATTTGTTTTCTCATTGCAAGGCGACATAGATGCGTTGTACAGTCTGAAACAACCATTCCCCAAAGTCAAACCTGTAACCGCACATAGTGAACACTGACATTGTAATGCGAGCGGGAATTATGTACCTGCTCGATTTTATTCAGTTTATCTCTGTTGCGTCCAATCCGAGACAAAAATGGGACCAGGAATCATTGAGAAGTTTTTGATACTTACAACTTGAGATTGATTTTTTCGGTTTTGTTAAATATCCGTTCCTGGTCCCTGTGAAATTGGCAGGCTTTTTGAAATTGATGGGGTGTCAGTTGCAGGTCCACCAATCAGGGCCCTGATATCCTTCCCAATCATCGCTCTTTTCAAACTTGTCCACGGGATCGGGCTGCATCCAATGAGGAGAAGTGGGCGGTCACTATAATGTCTTAAATAGGCAGCGAGAGAGCGGCGCCAGCATTCTCAGCGTGTGCGTTTCCCCCAGTTTCACATCATGGCCAGGACCAAGCAGACAGCGCGCAAATCGACCGGAGGCAAAGCTCCTCGCAAACAGCTGGCTACCAAAGCGGCCCGCAAGAGCGCTCCAGCCACGGGCGGAGTGAAGAAGCCCCATCGCTACAGACCCGGCACTGTGGCTCTGAGGGAGATCCGCCGCTACCAGAAATCCACCGAGCTGCTGATCCGCAAACTGCCCTTCCAGCGCCTGGTGCGAGAGATCGCTCAGGACTTCAAGACAGACCTGCGCTTCCAGAGCTCCGCCGTCATGACCCTGCAGGAGGCCAGCGAGGCTTACCTGGTGGGGCTCTTTGAGGACACCAACCTGTGCGCCATCCACGCCAAGCGAGTCACCATCATGCCCAAAGACATCCAGCTGGCCCGCCGCATCCGCGGGGAACGCGCCTAAAGCCCGGCTTCAGCACCAACAGCAACAAAGTCTTTCAGGAAAAGAGCTTCCACATCTAGTAACTTGATTCTGGATTTTATTTTATTTCCTTTATTTTTTTCTCCCCGCTACCTGTTTCCTCATTCCCCTGGATCCGTTCTCAGTTGTGGGCCAGCCTGTATTTAATTTCAGCCCAATTCACTAGACTTGCGGTGATTGCTAATACAAACATCAACAATATCTCATGTAATCATCGAGACTGCACCGACCCTTCGAAAGAGTAACTTAGATTAATGGTTAGAAAGACGGACCGACAGATATGGAGGGATAAAGACAAAAGAGAATGCTGGAAAATCTCAGCACGTTTGGCAGCATGTGTAGGGAGAGAAGAGCTGACGTTTCGAGTCCAATGATAGATATGTAGATAGTGAGGTAGAAACTTGCATAGATAGATGGATGGATCGATAGATAGGTAGAGAGACCGTAAAGGGCAACTCACTCACAGAAAAGTTGCCATCACAGCACGAGGAGGCTTGAGGGGAATTCTCACAATTTACTCTGCATCATTAAGTTTCTCGTCTCCATATCTCAAAGAAAATTCATAGTTTATAAACGATGGTGTTGTCAATTTTGCCGCACAGTATGTAATATCAAAACATTTTATTGGATCTACAATTTCAGTTTCCCAGGATTTCTTACCCCAATAAACTGCTTCCATAAAAACTTTCCTGCACATTGGGAGCCAGGGGTTGATAATCTGAGGCTCCGAGTATGAAGCGAGTCACACAGTAACCCACTTACAGATATAGTCATTGCAGAAATATCTACATATTAAATAGAGCGAAATCACTTGCGGATAGATTACAAGTTACAGACTTCCTTCTTTGAGGAATATTATTGAAACTAAGATCAAATCAGTTCACAGACTTTTATCCCCAATAAGCACCATCAATTCACATGTATCATAAATACTGAACATGTAAATAATCTGCACAGAATGCGCTGCGGATTGATGTCATAAAGCGTGAAACATTTGCACATTAAGTAGCAGAGCAGAATCTGAGGGACAGACAAGTTGGCCCTTTTTCAGATGAAGTGAGTGGCTCTGAAAAGAGCCTTTGTGTTATCAGATTAAAGAATGGTCGCTTCACTTCTTGCCGGCGCCAGCGCTGGTTTTCTTGGGCAGCAGCACGGCCTGGATATTCGGCAGCACCCCACCCTGAGCGATGGTCACCCTTCCCATCAACTTGTTGAGCTCCTCGTCGTTGCGGACGGCCAGCTGCAGGTGCCTGGGGATGATGCGGGACTTCTTGTTGTCCCGGGCCGCGTTGCCGGCCAGCTCGAGGATTTCAGCGGTCAGATACTCGAGCACAGCAGCCAGATAGACCGGGGCTCCGGCCCCCACACGCTGGGCATAGTTGCCCTTTCTCAGGAGCCTGTGAACACGGCCCACCGGGAACTGCAGTCCAGCCCGGGAGGAGCGAGACTTGGCCTTGGCCCGAGCTTTACCGCTGGTCTTTCCTCTTCCAGACATTGTCCCAATCTCACAAACACTTTCACACAATGAACAATTTTTGCAGCATTCACTCTTTTATAAACTGACGGCTCCTCTGATTGGTCGCTGCTCAGTTCACCTCATTTGCCTATATTCTGCACCAATCAGCTCACTGGAAACAGAAGAGGGCGGGATTTACCCACAACAACCGGCAGAAGCTGAGAATTTGTCCATTTCAAAAAGCCGCCAATTTCATTGTGGCAAAGGAGCGAATTCAAATAAATGTCGTCCTTAGTCAGAGATTTCAAATCCCTTCTATTTATTTGGTTTGATTCAGCGCTTCCCGTCACCAATCACAGGCGCGGGTTTAACATTTAGTTTAAATGTGATTCATTCTCCTCTCGCTTTCTAACTGTCCCGGAATCAATCCCTGTTCACAGCATTCCCGGAAGGAAAACGCTCCGTTTAGTCTTCAGTCAGGACCGAGTGTCCTTCACTGAAAACAGGGAGTGGGATTGAGTCCTCAGACTCTCCTTATTCCGCTCTGGAATCATCCCACTCCGGACTGTTACCCTGCGGAGAATTACTGGGAATAAAATGATGGATCAATGAACATTTCAGGAATTGGGAGAAGGCTCCGTTCCCGCTAAAAACAGCTGCTAATGAGGTGATTTGGGGGCTGTGAAAATAACAGAATAATAACAGCTTTCAGCACCAAGCCAAGGCGGCGGAGTGAATTCTGCCTGAACCAATCGGAGAGCTGGAGAGAAGGAGCTACAGGTTTTGATTGGCTGACATTTTCAAATTACAAACTCCCGCCAATTTCAGTGCAGGAAAATCCCAAATAACGGACCGGCTCAATGTTCAGGAAACTATTTGAATCTCACACTTGGTGATCTGTTTATTGATTTTTCCATCCCAGAATCCGGGCGCTATTTTAGTAACAGATTGAACTTGTCAATCTCTTCTCTGTAACCGGCGGTAATAAGACCCCGTTCAGCAATTTAAAACGGAGCAAATCTCAGCTCACTGCAAAAGCAGAAACATAGAGATTACCAACCAACTCCTTCACACAGGCTTCACAGGGACAGGGAGAAAGGGCTGATTTCTGAGCCTCTCTCCTGAAAGCGGCCGGGAATGTTACACTGGGAAGTGTGGAGAGAATCCCCGACTCTATCCAGCCGGTGGAACAGGCAGCTTTGTGTCCGGAGAATAGGGAGGGCCGGGGAGAGGCAGATCTTAAAGCGCTGCAATGGACTCAGGTCCTGTGTGTGCTCAAATCTCGCTGATTCCGTCCCCTGGGAAAACTGCGGAATAAACAGATCAGCCCGAAAATAACCTCTTCATTCCCGCCTTTACTCTGTTCCGGGAGCGGTAAATACAACACCCGAGAGAAAAAATAATAATTTCCTTATGAATTTAACTCACCAGTTGTTAAACTCTGAATATAGTTATCATTAAATTAAAATAATTCCCTCCTGAAATTGTGTTTCTCCTCATTGTCCGTCACAAATACCCGACTGGGTTTAAAATCCGCTCTCAATTCAGTTTGATTCTCTTCTGTGTGAAAGTGTCTGTGACGGGCGGGTATGAAGCCACATTCACAACATTCTGGAACGGGACAAATCTCTCTCCTCCACAAAGAGATTTCTCATCAAGTCAATGCGGGAAAAGATGGTGCAGCTTTTTCAAAGAGATTGTGGGTGGCTCTTAAAAGAGCCGTTGTATTTGGGGTGGTTTTCAGTCCATTGTGGAGTTTTACTTGGAGCTGGTGTACTTGGTCACCGCCTTTGTCCCTTCCGACACGGCGTGCTTGGCCAGTTCCCCGGGCAGCAGCAGGCGCACGGCGGTCTGGATCTCCCGGGAGCTGATGGTGCTGCGCTTGTTGTAATGGGCCAGGCGGGAAGCCTCACCCGCGATGCGCTCGAAAATATCGTTGACGAAGGAGTTCATGATGCTCATGGCCTTGGGAGGAGATGCCGGTGTCGGGGTGAACCTGCTTCATCACTTTGTAGATGTAGATGGAGTAACTCTCCTTCCTCGACCTTCGCCGCTTCTTGCCGCCCTTTACTGCCGGTTTCTTAATGACTTTCTTGGCTCCCTTCTTGGAAGCTGGTTTCGATGTTGGTTTCTTCTCGTCAGCCATCGTCAATTTCACCCAGAAATAAAGCAAACCCCTTCCGAGCGCTGATTAAATAGACAGAGCCTCACATCTATGCTAATGAGGAATGGGGAAAGGAATGATTGTGATTGGACATTGTGAAAATGAGGACAGCCAGTTATGTTCTGTTTATTTGACTGGCGATGTAAACAGACCAATCACATTTAGGATTTTCCACCAATCACAAACCTCATATTGCAATATTACAAACCGGAAATACATTTCAGAAAGAATGTCTCCTGTCCCATTTTGTCAGTGTGTAAAAATCCACCGGGAAATGTCACCTGGCTGTCGGTGAGAGGGACCCTTCACCACAGAAGGACTTTGCGGGAGGGTGGGATTCATTCAGGAACTGTGAGTGTCTTGTAATATGTGAGTGTGGGATTTACTCACTCTCTGCTACAGTGTGAGTGTGGGATTTCTTCAATCTCTGATGTAGTGTGTGAGTGTGGAATACACTTACTCTCCGATACAGTGTGAGTGTGGGATTTACTCACTCTCTGACACAGTTTCTGAGTGTGGGATTTACTCAACTCTCTGATACAGTGTGAGTGTGGGATTTACTCACTCTCTGATACAGTGTGTGACTGTGGGATTTACTCACTCTGTGATACAGTGTGTGAGTGTGGGATTTACTCACTCACTGATACAGTGTGAGTGTGGGATTTATTCACTATCTGATACAGTGTGTGAGTGTGGGATTTACTCACTCTCTGATACAGTGTGTGAGTGTGGGATTTACTCACTCTCTGATACAGTGTGTGAGTGTGGGATTACTCACTCTCTGATGCAGTGTGTGAGTGTGGGATTTACTCACTCTGATACAGTGTGAGAGTGTGGGATTTACTCACTCTCTGATGCAGTGTGAGAGTGTGGGATTACTCACTCTCTGATACAGTGTGTGTGTGGGATTTACTCACTCTGATACAGTGTGTGAGTGTGGGATTTACTCACTCTGATACAGTGTGTGCGTGTTAGATTTACTCACTCTGTGATACAGTGTGTGTGAGTGTGGGATTTACTCACTCTCTGATAGTGTGTGTGCGTGGGATTTACTCACTCTCTGATACAGTGTGTGAGTGTGGGATTTACGCACTGCGATACAGTATGAGAGTGTTGGATTTATTCACTCTCCGATAGTGTGAGTGTGGGATTTGAAAACGAAATGAAAATCGCTTATTGTCACAAGTAGGCTTCAAATGAAGTTACTGTGAAAAGCCCCTAGTCGCCACATTCCGGCGCCTGTTCGGGGAGGCTGGTATGGGAATCGAACCATGCTGCTGGCCTGCCTTGGTCTGCTTTCAAAGCCAACAATTTAGCCCTGTGCTAGGATTTACTCACTCTCTGATACAGTGTGTGTGTTGGATTTACTCCTCTCTGATACTGTGTGAGTGTTGGATTTACTCACTCTCTGATACAGTGTGTCTGTGGGATCTACTCACTCTCTGATACAGTGTGAGTGTGGGATTTACTCACTCTCTGATACAGTGTGAGAGTGTGGGATTTACTCACTCTCTGATGCAGTGTGATACTGTGGGATTTACTCACTCTCTGATACAGCGTGTGAGTGTGGGATTTACTCACTGCCTGATACAGTGTGTGAGTGAGGGGTTTACTCACTCTCTGATACAGTGTGCGAGTGTGGGATTTACTCACTGCCTGATACAGTGTGTGAGTGTGGGATTTACTCACTCTCTGATACAGTGTGTGAGTGTGGGATTTATTCACTCTCTGATACAGTGTGAGAGTGTGGGATTTACTCACTCTCTGATACAGTGTGTGAGTGTGGGATATACTCACTCTCTTATACAGTGTGTGAGTGTTGGATTTACTCATTCTCTGATAGTGTGAGAGTGTGGGATTTACTCACTCTCTGATACAGTGTGTGAGTGTGGGATTTACTCACTCTCTGATACAGTGTGTGAGTGTGGGATTTCCTCACTCTCTGATACAGCGTGTGAGTGTGGGATTTACTCACTCTCTGATACAGTGTGTGAGTGTGGGATTTACTCACTCTCTGATACAGTGTGTGAGTGTGGGATTTACTCGCTCTCTGATACAGTGTGTGAGTGTGGGATTTACTCACTCTCTGATACAGTGTGTGAGTGTGGGATTTACTCACTCTCTGATACAGTGTGTGAGTGTGGGATTTACTCATTCTCTGATACTGTGTGTGAGTTTGGGATTTACTCACTCTCTGATACAGTGTGTGTGTTGGATTTACTCCTCTCTGATACTGTGTGAGTGTTGGATTTACTCACTCTCTGATACAGTGTGTCTGTGGGATTTACTCACTCTCTGATACAGTGTGAGTGTGGGATTTACTCACTCTCTGATACAGTGTGAGAGTGTGGGATTTACTCACTCTCTGATACAGTGTGTGTGTGGGATTGACTCACTCTCTGATACAGTGTGTGTGTGGGATTTACTCACTCTCTGATACAGTGTGTGAGTGTGGGATTTACTCACTCTCTGATACAGTGTGAGAGTGTGGGATTTACTCACTCTCTGATGCAGTGTGATACTGTGGGATTTACTCACTCTCTGATACAGCGTGTGAGTGTGGGATTTACTCACTGCCCGATACAGTGTGTGAGTGAGGGGTTTACTCACTCTCTGATACAGTGTGCGAGTGTGGAATTTACTCACTGCCTGATACAGTGTGTGAGTGTGGGATTTACTCACTCTCTGATACAGTGTGTGAGTGTGGGATTTATTCACTCTCTGATACAGTGTGAGAGTGTGGGATTTACTCACTCTCTGATACAGTGTGTGAGTGTGGGATATACTCACTCTCTTATACAGTGTGTGAGTGTTGGATTTATTCATTCTCTGATAGTGTGAGAGTGTGGGATTTACTCACTCTCTGATACAGTGTGTGAGTGTGGGATTTACTCACTCTCTGATACAGTGTGTGATTGTGGGATTTCCTCACTCTCTGATACAGCGTGTGAGTGTGGGATTTACTCACTCTCTGATACAGTGTGTGAGTGTGGGATTTACTCACTCTCTGATACAGTGTGTGAGTGTGGGATTTACTCGCTCTCTGATACAGTGTGTGAGTGTGGGATTTACTCACTCTCTGATACAGTGTGTGAGTGTGGGATTTACTCACTCTCTGATACAGTGTGTGAGTGTGGGATTTACTCACTCTCTGATACAGTGTGTGAGTGTGGGATTTACTCACTCTCTGATACAGTGTGTGTGTGGGATTTACTCACTCTCTGATAAAGTGTGTGAGTGTGGGATTTACTCACTCTCTGATACAGTGTGTGTGTGGGATTTACTCACTCTCTGATACAGTGTGTGAGTGTGGGATTTACTCACTCTCTGATACAGTGTGTGAGTGTGGGATTTACTCACTCTCTGATACTGTGTGTGAGTTTGGGATTTACTCACTCTCTGATACAGTGTGTGAGTGTGGGATTTACTCACTCTCTGATACAGTGTGTGAGTGTGGGATTTACTCACTCTCTGATACTGTGTGTGAGTTTGGGATTTACTCACTCTCTGATACAGTGTGTGAGTGTGGGATTTACTCACTCTCTGATACAGTGTGTGTGTGTGGGATTTACTCACTCTCTGATACAGTGTGAGAGTGTGGAATTTACTCACTCTCTGATACAGTGTGAGTGTGGGATTTACTCTCTCTGATACAGTGTGTGAGTGTGGGATTTATTCACTCTGATACAGTGTGTGAGTGTGGGATTTACTCACTCTCTGATACAGTGTGAGAGTGTGGGATTTACTCACTCTCTGATACAGTGTGAGTGTGGGATTTACTCACTTTCTGATACAGTGTGAGAGTGTGGGATTTACTCACTCTCTGATGCAGTGTGATAGTGTGGGATTTACTCACTCTATGATGCAGAGTGTGTGTGGGATTTACTCACTCTGATACAGTAGGTGAGTGTGTGATTTCTTCACGCTCTGATACAGTGTGAGTGTGGGATTTACTCACTCTCTGATACAGTGTGTGAGTGTGGGATTTACTCACTCTCTGATACAGTGTGTGTGTGTGGGATTTACTCACTCTCTGATACAGTGTGAGAGTGTGGAATTTACTCACTCTCTGCTACAGTGTGAGTGTGGGATTTCTTCAATCTCTGATGTAGTGTGTGAGTGTGGAATACACTTACTCTCCGATACAGTGTGAGTGTGGGATTTACTCACTCTCTGACACAGTTTCTGAGTGTGGGATTTACTCAACTCTCTGATACAGTGTGTGACTGTGGGATTTACTCACTCTGTGATACAGTGTGTGAGTGTGGGATTTACTCACTCACTGATACAGTGTGAGTGTGGGATTAATTCACTATCTGATACAGTGTGTGAGTGTGGGATTTACTCACTCTCTGATACAGTGTGTGAGTGTGGGATTTACTCACTCTCTGATACAGTGTGTGAGTGTGGGATTACTCACTCTCTGATGCAGTGTGGGATTTACTCACTCTCTGATACAGTGTGTGAGTGTGGGATTTACTCACTCTGATACAGTGTGTGAGTGTGGGATTTACTCACTCTCTGATGCAGTGTGAGAGTGTGGGATTTACTCACTCTCTGATACAGTGTGTGAGTGTGGGATTTACTCACTCTCTGATACAGTGTGTGTGTGTGGGATTTACTCACTCTCCGATACAGTGTGTGAGTGTGGGATTTACTCACTCTCTGATACAGTGTGTGAGTGTGGGATTTACTCACTCTGATACAGTGTGTGCGTGTTAGATTTACTCACTCTGTGATACAGTGTGTGTGAGTGTGGGATTTACTCACTCTCTGATAGTGTGTGTGCGTGGGATTTACTCACTCTCTGATACAGTGTGTGAGTGTGGGATTTACGCACTGCGATACAGTATGAGAGTGTTGGATTTACTCACTCTCCGATAGTGTGAGTGTGGGATTTGAAAACGAAATGAAAATCGCTTATTGTCACAAGTAGGCTTCAAATGAAGTTACTGTGAAAAGCCCCTAGTCGCCACATTCCGGCGCCTGTTCGGGGAGGCTGGTACGGGAATCGAACCATGCTGCTGGCCTGCCTTGGTCTGCTTTCAAAGCCAACAATTTAGCCCTGTGCTAGGATTTACTCACTCTCTGATACAGTGTGTGTGTTGGATTTACTCCTCTCTGATACTGTGTGAGTGTTGGATTTACTCACCCTCTGATACAGTGTGTCTGTGGGATTTACTCACTCTCTGATACAGTGTGAGTGTGGGATTTACTCACTCTCTGATACAGTGTGAGAGTGTGGGATTTACTCACTCTCTGATACAGTGTGTGTGTGGGATTTACTCACTCTCTGATACAGTGTGTGTGTGGGATTTACTCACTCTCTGATACAGTGTCTGAGTGTGGGATTTACTCACTCTCTGTTACAGTGTGAGAGTGTGGGATTTACTCACTCTCTGATGCAGTGTGATACTGTGGGATTTACTCACTCTCTGATACAGCCTGTGAGTGTGGGATTTACTCACTGCCTGATACAGTGTGTGAGTGAGGGGTTTACTCACTCTCTGATACAGTGTGCGAGTGTGGGATTTACTCACTGCCTGATACAGTGTGTGAGTGTGGGATTTACTCACTCTCTGATACAGTGTGTGAGTGTGGGATTTATTCACTCTCTGATACAGTGTGAGAGTGTGGGATTTACTCACTCTCTGATACAGTGTGTGAGTGTGGGATATACTCACTCTCTTATACAGTGTGTGAGTGTTGGATTTACTCATTCTCTGATAGTGTGAGAGTGTGGGATTTACTCACTCTCTGATACAGTGTGTGAGTGTGGGATTTACTCACTCTCTGATACAGTGTGTGAGTGTGGGATTTCCTCACTCTCTGATACAGCGTGTGAGTGTGGGATTTACTCACTCTCTGATACAGTGTGTGAGTGTGGGATTTACTCACTCTCTGATACAGTGTGTGAGTGTGGGATTTACTCACTCTCTGATACAGTGTGTGAGTGTGGGATTTACTCGCTCTCTGATACAGTGTGTGAGTGTGGGATTTACTCACTCTCTGATACAGTGTGTGAGTGTGGGATTTACTCACTCTCTGATACAGTGTGTGAGTGTGGGATTTACTCACTCTCTGATACAGTGTGTGAGTGTGGGATTTACTCACTCTCTGATACAGTGTGTGTGTGGGATTTACTCACTCTCTGATAAAGTGTGTGAGTGTGGGATTTACTCATTCTCTGATACTGTGTGTGAGTTTGGGATTTACTCACTCTCTGATACAGTGTGTGAGTGTGGGATTTACTCACTCTCTGATACAGTGTGTGTGTGTGGGATTTACGCACTCTCTGATACAGTGTGAGAGTGTGGAATTTACTCACTCTCTGATACAGTGTGAGTGTGGGATTTACTCTCTCTGATACAGTGTGTGAGTGTGGGATTTACTCACTCTGATACAGTGTGTGAGTGTGGGATTTACTCACTCTCTGATACAGTGTGAGAGTGTGGGATTTACTCACTCTCTGATACAGTGCGAGTGTGGGATTTACTCACTTTCTGATACAGTGTGAGAGTGTGGGATTTACTCACTCTCTGATGCAGTGTGATAGTGTGGGATTTACTCACTCTCTGATACAGTGTGTGAGTGTGGGATTTACTCACTCTCTGATACAGTGTGTGAGTGTGGGATTTACTCACTCTCTGATGCAGTGTGAGTGTGGGATTTACTCACTCACAGGTACAGTGTGAGTGTGGGATTTACTCACTCTGATACAGTAGGTGAGAGTGTGATTTCTTCACGCTCTGATACAGTGTGAGTGTGGGATTTACTCACTCTCTGATACAGTGTGTGAGTGTGGGATTTACTCACTCCCTGATACAGTGTGAGAGTGTGGGATTTACTCACTCTCTGTTACAGTGTGAGTGTGGGATTTACTCACTCTCTGATACAGTGTGTGAGTATGGGATTTACTCACTCTCTGATACAGTGTGTGAGTGCGGGATTTACTCACTCCCTGATACAGTGTGAGAGTGTGGGATTTACTCACTCTCTGTTACAGTGTGAGTGGGATTTACTCACTCTCTGATACAGTGTGTGAGTATGGGATTTACTCACTCTCTGATACAGTGTGTGAGTGCCGGATTTACTCACTCTCTGATACAGTGTGAGAGTGTGGGATTTACTCACTCTCTGATACAGTGTGAGAGTGTGGGTTTACTCACTCTCTGATGCAGTGTGATAGTGTGGGATTTACTCACTCTCTGATACAGTGTGTGAGTGTGGGATTTACTCACTCTCTGATACAGTGTGAGAGTGTGGGATTTACTCACTCTCTGATGCAGTGTGATAGTGTGGGATTTACTCACTCTCTGATACAGTGTGTGAGTGTGGGATTTATTCACTGCCTGATACAGTGTGTGAGTGAGGGGTTTACTCACTCTCTGAAACAGTGTTTGAGTGTGGGATTTACTCACTGCCTGATACAGTGTGTGAGTGTGGGATTTACTCACTCTCTGATACAGTGTGTGAGTGTGGGATTTATTCACTCTCTGATACAGTGTGAGAGTGTGGGATTTACTCACTCTCTGATACAGTGTGTGAGTGTGGGATTTACTCACTCTCTTATACAGTGTGTGAGTGTTGGATTTACTCATTCTCTGATAGTGTGTGAGTGTGTAATTTACTCACTCTCTGATACAGCGTGTGAGTGTGGGATTTACTCACTCTCTGATACAGTGTGTGAGTGTGGGATTTACTCACACTCTGATACAGCGTGTGAGTGTGGGATTTACTCACTCTCTGATACAGTGTGTGAGTGTGGGATTTACTCACTCTCTGATACAGTGTGTGAGTGTGGGATTTACTCACACTCTGATACAGCGTGTGAGTGTGGGATTTACTCACTCTCTGATACAGTGTGTGAGTGTGGGATTTACTCACTCTCTGATACAGTGTGTGAGTGTGGGATTTACTCACTCTCCGATACAGTGTGTGAGTGTGGGATTTACTCACTCTCTGATACAATGTGTCAGTGCGGGATTCACTCACTCTGATACAGTGTGAGAGTGTGGGATTTACTCACTCTCTGATACAGTGTGTGAGTGTGGGATTTACTCACTCTCTGATACAGTGTGTGAGTGTGGGATTTACTCACTCTCTGATACATTGTGAGTGTGATTGTATTACTCTAGCTGAGGCCTAACCAACGTTTTTATAGTTCCAGCAGAACCTGCCTGTTCTTAATCTCTCTGCATCGGCTATTAGAGACAAGGGTACCATAGGCCTGGCATTTTTAAGCTCACGGTCGTGACCTGTGGGTGGATCTCGGGAACGTTTCAGGAGGGTGGCGGTAATCAAGATTGCGGGAGGAATGGCCAATGGTCACGACCAGCTTTTAAAAGTGTCGGCCGTGATGGCCGTTTGAGATTAACGGCCATCCTGCGCGTTCCTGCCTTATCGTCTCGCGCGCAAGGTGGACCGGCTCCTCCTGATGTCAGTGCACAGTCCCAGGCCAGTTATATTCAGCAAATTCTCGAGTTCTCCCACCGGAGGCGGCGCCAGAGCGCAGGTCACACATACGCTGACATCACGTGTTCTGGGCCCGAGCCAGATTCCTCCATTTTGCAGCTGCCAGCAGTGCTGGAGTGAACTCCAGGGCCTCTGGTGAACAACCCATGAAGAAGCTGAAAACAGGAACAAAGCAGCACAATGATGAGTATTTGAGGGGTGGGTTTATAAATTGTGCCACTGTAATCAGGATTCAAATTTCATGGGTGTTACATGCAGGGAATTACTGGCAAATGAATGTTTAAACCTCAAATTGTCAAAGACATTTGAAGACTAAGCATGGTGAGTTCGAGGACAAACCTCTGTAATATTTTTTCAATGGATGCAGTGAGATCTTCAATCATCAGCTAAAGTCATTATCAGAAATGTAACATTGAATAACAAAGCAAGTGAGATCGTGGGGACCAAGCAGGCCCACCTGTCACATTAAAGGCAAGTGAAAATGGTGGGTCGCGAAGATCAGCCGGAGATGGTCGCAAAGGCCGCCCAGCGAGGGTCCCGAAGGATGGCCGGTTGGTAAAAATGGGACCCCGGTTAAAAAGTTTGATCCACACTGCCATAGGCTTCCTTAACCATTGTATCCAGCTGCTCTGCTACCTTAAGGTACTGGTGTACATGCACACCAAGATCCCTCCGGTCCTTCGTGCCTCCCAGCGTCCTGCCATTTATCATGTATTCTCTTGTCTTGTTTGTCCTGCCCAAGTGCATCTCTTCCAGATTGAATTCCGTTTGCCACTGATCAGTCCATCTGTGTCCTCCTGTATTCGGAGGCTATCCTCCTCAACATTTACCACCCCACCAAATTTCATATTAGCAGCAAACTTACTGATCATGACGAATGTGATATAAAATAGTTACTTTAGAGTTACTAGTTAATGTAATGTAGAAATAAGCCACTTTGATTCTTGCAGTTAGGGACAAAGGAATTTGAGACCGCATGGAAAAAGCAGGAAGATGTGTGTCTATGAGAGTGATGCTGCATTGATAGGGGCCAGAGAAAGGGATTGGAAGTGAGCCAATCAGAATAGATCGAACAGGTCAGGAGGGACATAGGCTGACCTATGTCCGTCGAGTATGTGAAACTTGATACCATTTGAATTGATTTTGCAGAGATCCCTTTGTCTTTTAGTTCAGTCGTTTTCTGGGATGTAAGAAGCTGGATGTCTCTTACATTTCTGTAAGATGATTCAAGCTTGCAAGCTAAATAAATAACTTCTGTTTACGTGCGAATCAGTCTCAACTTTTATTGAGGCCAGACTGACAGAGAAAGAAATTTGGAGATTTACATTTGGTGCCGAAAACCGGGATTTCTCTGGGCGATCCTGATCCAACTGCGAAATCAGAATTAGACTGATTATGAACAGGAAGATGGGGAACAAAGGGCCCTCAATGTAGAACTGGAAAACGACCGCGCATTGATTGTTCCCCTCTTCTTATCGTCTGATTAGTCTGGTCACTCGCGGTTGGCACAGAAAGACCGCCTCGACGAAATCACAGGTCAGTCTGGGGATTAGCACTTTAATTGATGGGATTTCATATTGTTGTTTCGGCTTGGGTTAGGGTTTTGGGCTGATGGGACTTTAATAATGAAGGTTCAGTCTATTATCAGGGTTCAGAGGCTGATGGGACTTAAATAATGAAGGTTCAGTCTATTATCAGGGTTCAGAGGCTGATGGGACTTAAATAATGAAGGTTCAGTCTATTATCAGGGTTCAGAGGCTGATGGGACTTAAATAATGAAGGTTCAGTCTATTATCAGGGTTCAGAGGCTGATGGGACTTAATTAATGAAGGTTCAGTCCAGTATAACTGTTTTTAAATCTGAAGATGGTTCAACTCTATGTGTGAGTGTTTTAAATATATAGTTGATTAAGCTAAAATTGTCTCCTTGGACTGTAAAGTTCCGAGGTCTAGTTGAGATTGTGAGGAATGCTGCATATTGGTTGAAGCAGAAGTCTCTCAAAGGGTTAACAGCAGCAGGTGGAGTTGAAAACAGACAGTGCTTCTCACTCAGGCTTTGAGATAACAGCAGCAGCCGTAGTGTAATCGGATACCTTTCCTTTGAGTCAGTGAACACCAGCAAAGTTACGTTTTGAATTAATTAAAGGAAACCAGTGGGTTTCTCCACCTCTTTGATAAAAGTTATTATTTTCGAAAGCAATTGATTGAAATTGCCAGAATCTTAAATTTTACTTACTTGAAATAAGGTTTATCTCATTTTATCTGGAGATTAATAGAAACTTAAAGAAGATCATGGACACCATTTTAAAAAGTGTCAATCTGGAGATGATAGTTGATTTTGCTAATACTTATGTGTATGTAACAGAAAAAAAACTTGTTAAAAGAAAAATTGTTAAGATAAAGAAATAATTAAGTTGTAAATGTTATACAAGTTTGTGTTAAGCAAATTGTAAATTTAGTTCTGAGTTGAGATCAGAGCTAAGCTTGCAAGTTGCAGTAATTCAATTTGAATTTTCAAACATTTTTAAGTTTAAAAAAAAAAAGAGAGCAAATAGAGAAAAGAAGGACACAGATCTTGAATGCGTTGAATAGCACATTTCAAAGGCCCATAAATCTTTCTGTTATCTTAGACCTAAAACCTAGGAAGATTGACGAGCCATAGGAATTTCTGGGGCGTTTTAATGAAATCTACCGGGGGCAGTCAGGCGATTTGCTGTATCAAAATGGTCAGAATTCCCCTCAATACTGTGCTATGTTAATGCATTGCCTACCACCTTCTGTGGTTACTGCTGTGAAATGTAATAACATGAATTGGACAGAGAACGACCCTTCCCAGATGGCAAGGGCAGTCAGATTTTACTGGAAGGAGGGTGTAGGCCAAGAAGGAGGCTCAGTTACAAAGGTTAAGACTGAGTATGTAATGAAAAAGGATGATCTGCGATCCCAACAAGCGGCAGAAATGGTAGTTTACCAGCAGGAGCTCCAATATAGTGACTTTGGGTGGGTGGATCAGCGAAGAGGAGGATGAGACAACAGTGCTTTATTTCTATCACCCCCCAGTGGTGGACGTTAGACATTGAACAGTCACTGCATCACGTTACCCTGGCCTATGACAGAACTGGACGAAACAGGGAGTTGGAGGACAAATACCGGCCATTACTTGAGACCGAATGGCCAGTCAAGGTTACAGCCACAGTCACGGGAAAAGAAGGTACAGCCGATTTTGTTACAATATCACCACATTTATGGCCACAGTCAGCTTCGGTAAGCCCTCATATTACACGTCAGGTCCATGACCAGTACCATGCCAGGGATATGGGGCGAATGGTCAGCATCTTACCGCAGCTCGTCAGAATAGGTATGAGATATACCTTTTGAACAATCCACGTCTGACATTTAAATACTGTACCACTATCAATCCAGCCTGTTTTCTTAGTGGTCCCCCTGTCCATGAAGACGCACCTGGCCACGACTGTTTAGCCTTGATTCAGGAAACTACCACAATAAGGGGCGATTTGAGTGACATTTCGTCAGAACAACCTGACATGATTATGTGTGGTCAAATATCCCACCGGGGTTTAGTTAATGACCTACTGCAGGCCCTCCTTCTGCCAGCGCAGATTTCCGTTATTAAATGCGCTGCCCACACGAATGGTACAACCCCAGTTGACGTTGGTAATGAACGAGCAGATTGTGCAGCGCGCACAGCCGCACAAATTCAGCAAGTGATGGTGCCTAAAATGTTAAGTCAGACTAAACGATCTACTATGAATGTGTCTGCTTCTGACAAGCCAATGCCAGACGTCATAAGGTTACAGGAGGACGCTCCTGAGAGTGATAAACAAATGTGGAAACGGTTAGGTTGTACATATGATTCTGTTTCCTCTTTATGGACCACGCCTGCACATCAGACTTGTATGTCTGATGTACTGGCTTTATGGGTCATCGAATGTGTACACTTTGCAACTCATTGTGGGGCTCGAGGGACTAGTGATTTGTTGCTGGACACTTGGTGGCACCCTAAAATGCAGGGGTTGGCCCAAAGTATCAGTAATCGGTGTTTGATTTGTCAGCAATATAACACCGGAAAAGGTATCCCTTGTGGGAAGGGGCAAACCCCGTTGCCCAGTGGTCCCTTTGAGACGCTCCATATGGATTACATTGAGTTGGAAAGGTGTCAATGTTACAAATATGTTTTGGTCATTGTGGATGTGTTCAGCAGATGGGTCGAGGCGTATCCGACTATCTATAGTAAAGCTGCTACTGTGGTTAAAGTCTTGATGAGGGAAATCATTCCCCGGTACGGTATACCAGCTCAGTTAAGTTCTGATAATGGGCCTCATTTTATTGGACAAATTAACAAGGAGTTTTGCTCCCAGTTGGGCATACGCCAGCAGTTACACTGTGCTTACAGACCGCAGGCAGCCGGGGTGGTTGAGAGACACAATCAGACCCTCAAAACTAAATTGGCTAAATTAAGAGCAGACACGGGACTGACATGGCTTAAGTTGCTCCCCGTTGCCCTCTTCCAGCTGCGGGTTACACCTGCGGGACCAGCCCGGCTCTCTCCCGCCGAGATTCTTTATGGCAGGCCTCTTAGAACTCCTTGAAGCCTGCAGGTTCCCAGACGGGTTCAGTTTCATCAGATGACTGAAGAAATGACCACCTATGTTCTAGCCCTTACGCAAGTGCTCAAGGAACTCCATGGCCCAGTCCGTGCGGCTCACCAGCCATTGCCCCAGTACCTAGCTCACTTTCAGTCCAGCCCGGTAGTTATGTCATGGTCAAAAATTGGACTAGGAAGGGGTCGGAGCCGCGATGGGACGGGCCCTTCCAAGTTCTCCTTACCACCCCCACAGCAGTTAAAGTGGAGGGGCGAAGTGCTTGGGTCCACCTACATCACTGTAAATTGAGTCCATCTCCACTACTGTAAAAGGTCGGATACTAACCTGCCTCCCTTCTCCAGTGCTATTTTACAGGTGTGGAGCATGATGGAGTGGCTACGCATCGTCTGTCTGATATTTGGCCTCACTTCGCTTGGCGTGTTATTGGCGATGGACATGGAAAAGGGGAATATTATGTATCTGTGTAGCCCCAACCAATCTACAAGGATACATCACCTATGCAAAGGTGATGTTCTTCACTGCCCCCATATACGAGGACATGGTATCGACTCATGGAAGGTCATCAAAGTTAAGGAGAATGCGGGAGTCATGAAGCAGCTGCACCGGTCCCGGCGATGGGAAGGGAACATTATATGGACATTGCCTTGTTTTTGGAATACATGTAAATTTGATTTTGGATGTGTTAAAAGTGGTACAATAAAGGTAACATCAGGCTGTCAGAAGAGTGTAGGAAGAGACCATGAGAAAGAGAAAGGGACTAGAGAGAGGACGGGGCGTGTGAGAAGGGAAGTACAGCTAGAACGTAGGTTACCGGGAGATACACTTAAGTTAATTAAAGGCCAAACTGAGGAAAACCCGGGTAGTATGAATCTCTTCTACCAGATTTACCACCGCTTGTATGGCCAGGGACGGGTTGTCTGCTACCCAAACCCCGCAGCGGTGTCTAGGTTATTTTCTGTTTCACCGCTTTGGGGGCACTCCCCAAACGGTGGTTCATTGTCAGCGTTCCGAGCCATTGCCCGAGCACGTCACTCTTCCTTACGATCCGGATTCAGCACCACCGGCTATTTGCCTTCCCCTCCCTCGGGATAATTCCCATTCACAGTACGATAGGCTGCGACGGTGGAGGGCGTACATACCTAGCCACTTCACTCCCAATAGGGATTCCCGGTCGTACGAGAATTGCTTCAGCAGTGAAGGATATGGCTGTTTGCTGGTAGAGGTGGACACAAATATAACATGTCTGTTTCCCACCTGTACGGACAGGAGGTGCCATATCACCCAGGCGTCTGGCCAATGCGTTTGATATAACACCACTTGCGTTCCATTGAACGCTGGCCTCCAGCTCCTTTGTGGCTGGGCGAATGTCTCTCATATCACTGTTGGGAATAGGGCTTTCTGCATTGCTGGGCGGCCCGAATGGGCATTTCAAAACTGGATAAACTGGGCTACTGGGAGGTCCTTACGCAACCGAGATGCTGATTGTGATGCTAGTCTCCACACGGAACAAGGATACTACTTTTTATTTAATGGTACGGCGACCAACGTTTTGTCACCCCATTTCCCCGCCGAATTGCTATAGGGACTCTAGTCCCTACCACAGTCCCCTGCCCTTCGGCGTGGAACCTGCATAATCAGTTAGCACGCCGGGCAGTCTCTGCTGAATTTTGCGAGAACTGGAAAAAACCTCAGGTTCTTGCACCCAACCGGGGCCACTCAGCCGGGTGGGGCATTCTGAGCGTATTGACACTGGGAGGTGTGGGGGGTTCCTTGGCTGTTAGTGATCGGAATTATTTTATTTGCGGCCTTACCATCTTGGGAAATGAAACCTTGGGAGCCCTCGGGGCAATAACTAAGGAGTTGTCTCAGCTACGGTTGTTTGCAATGCAGAAGCGGTATGCTCTTGACTATCTTCTGGCCCGTGAGGGTGGGGTATGCGCCATAGTACAGGGCAAGTGTATCGTGGGTGTTCAGGACTTGACCGCTAACATTACTACATTTATGGATCGCATACGGGATCACTTGGACGGGATGCAGGATCCTGACTCTTGGGGTAACTGGGGATCTGGAGGATGGAAGGACTGGTTGATAAATATGGCCATGTATCTAGTGGTAGCTATCGGCTGCATCTTTGTGGGCCTGGCCATCCTTAAATGTGTGATGGGTAGAATGCGGGGTGCACTAGATCAGATCACCGCCCCAATCACCGAGAAAAAAAATTTAACTGCTAAAATCCATGAGGGTGAGGCAGATGAAGGGGGGCTAAGACAGGAATTGGAAATGCAGCGACGGATCTTTTTAGATGAGGGACCGTAGCTATAGATTGGATAGTTCGGTTATCATGGAATGATAAAAGGAGGGAATGACGAATGTGATATAAAATAGTTACTTTAGAGTTACTAGTTAATGTAATGTAGAAATAAGCCACTTTGATTCTTGCAGTTAGGGACAAAGGAATTTGAGACCGCATGGAAAAAGCAGGAAGATGTGTGTCTATGAGAGTGATGCTGCATTGATAGGGGCCAGAGAAAGGGATTGGAAGTGAGCCAATCAGAATAGATCGAACAGGTCAGGAGGGACATAGGCTGACCTATGTCCGTCGAGTATGTGAAACTTGATACCATTTGAATTGATTTTGCAGAGATCCCTTTGTCTTTTAGTTCAGTCGTTTTCTGGGATGTAAGAAGCTGGATGTCTCTTACATTTCTGTAAGATGATTCAAGCTTGCAAGCTAAATAAATAACTTCTGTTTACGTGCGAATCCGTCTCAACTTTTATTGAGGCCAGACTGACAGAGAAAGAAATTTGGAGATTTACAATCAACCCTCCTATATTCATATCTAAAGCATTTGTATCAACCACAAACAGCAAAGGCCTCAACGCTGATCCCTGTGGGAACCCACTGGACACAATTTTCCAATCAGAGGCTAGGGGCTGGTTTAGCACAGTGGACTAAACAGCGGAACAATGCCAGCAGCGCGGGTTCAAATCCCGTACCGGCGTCCCCGAACTGGTGCCGGAATGTGGCGACTTGGTGCTTTTCACAGTAACTTCATTGAAGCCTACTTGTGACAATAAGCAATTATTATTATTATTAGAAAGACACTCCTCCACCAACAGCCTCTGCTTCCTGCCACTCAGCAATTTTGGATCCAATTTGCCAAATTTCCTTCAGTCCCTTGGGCATGTGTCTTCACATCAGTCTCCCATGTGGGACCTGATGAAAAGCCTTGCTGAAGTCCATGTAGATTACGTCAAATGCATTTCACTCATCAACACACCTGTTCACCTCTTCGAAAAATTCAATCAAATTGGTCAGACATCTCCTCCCCTTAACCAAACCACGCTGACCTTTTAATATCTGCCTCTACAAATGCAGATTAATTCTGTGTCTCAGATTTGCTTCCAATAGTTTCCCCACCACACAGGTTAGACTGACTGGCCTGTAGTTTCCTGGTTTATCCTTTCCTCCCTTCTTCAATAATGGTACCACATTGGCGATCCTCCAGTCTGCCAGCGCCTCTCCTGTGGCCAGAGAGGAATTGAAAATTATTGCCAGTGTCCCAGCTATTTCCTCGCTTGCCTCACTCATCAGCCTGGGACACATTTCATCTGGCCCTGGAGCTTTGTCTAATTTGAAGCCTCCCACTCAGAACCTCCTCTCTGTCTATATTAATCTCTTTAATATTATTACAATCCTTCTCCCTGATTTCTATACCCACACTGTCCTTCTCACGGGTGAACAAGTTTGCACTGAGTGCTGAATTTGGTGCATTTTGAGTGCTATAGTAAGAGTTTGGTGACCGAGGGAGTATAAGGCTTCATTTTTATCTAAAGTTTAGTCTTTCTTTTATTTAGTTAATTAACTTAAAAGTTGCTGTTTGATTTAGAAGAAGGTGAATTTTCAGTCAGCTTTAAACAGGCTTCTACTTGTAGGCTCTTGCAGCTGGAGCTTGTTAATTAGTAAATTGGATTAGACCAGTTTTCAGAGGCTAAATTCACAGTATAAAAGTGATCCCCTGCAGTGCAGACTTTGTTTGCACTGAGTGCTGAATTTGGTGCATTTTGAGTACCATAGTAAGAGTTTGGTGACCGAGGGAGTATAAGGCTTCATTTTTATCTAAAGTTTAGTCTTTCTTTTATTTAGTTAATTAACTTAAAAGTTGCTGTTTGGTTTAGAAGAAGGTGAATTTTCAATCAGCTTTAAACAGGCTTCTACTTGTAGGCACTTGCAGCTGGAGCATGTTAATTAGTTAATTGGATTAGGCCAGTTTTCAGAGGCTAGACTCACAGTATAAAAGTGATCCCCGACAGTGCAGACTTTGTTTGCACAGAGTGCTGAATTTGGTGCATTTGAGTGCGAAAGTAAGAGTTTGGTGACCGAGGGAGTGCTGAATTTGGTGCATTTTAAGTGCTATAGTAAGAGTTTGGTGACCGAGGGAGTGCTGGATTTGGTGCATTTTGAGTGCTATAGTAAGAGTTTGGTGACCGAGGGAGTGCTGAATTTGGTGCATTTTGAGTGCTATAGTAAGAGTTTGGTGACCGAGGGAGCGCTGGATTTGGTGCATTTTGAGTGCTATAGTAAGAGTTTGGTGACCGAGGGAGTTAGGTGAGGAGGGAGTAAGGTGCTCCTTTCTTTTTGTTTCCGACATTTCTGCAAAGAGTGAGAAGAGAGCCAGGAGTTTACAGAAAGTGTAGCTGACTGGGAGCAGAGTCGGAGGGCGGAGATCTAGTTAGTCCACAGGGCAGCTATATTCTGTCAGGTAAGAGGGGATGGAGGCTAGGCCAGTTGCATGCTCCTCCTGTAGGATGTGGGTGCTGAGGGATACTACCGATGTCCGCGCTGACTATACCTGCGGGAAGTGCACCCAACTCCAGCTCCTCAAAGACCGTGTTAGGGAACTGGAGCTGAAGATGGATGAACTTCGGATCATCCGGGAGGCAGAAGGGGTGATTGAGAAGAGTTACAGGGAGGTAACCACACCCAAGGTACAGGACAAGAATAGCTGGGTTACCATCAGGGAGAAAAAAACAAACAGGCAGACAGTACAGGGATCACTCGTGGCCGTTGCCCTTCAAAACAAGTATACCGTTTTGGATGCTGTTGGGGGGGATGACCTACCGGGGGAAGGCCCTAGCAGCCAGGTCTCTGGCACTGAGTCTGGCTCTGGGGCTCAGAAGGGAAGGGGGGAGAATAGAAAAGCAATAGTTGTATGAGATTCAATGGTTAGGGGAATAGATAGGAGATTCTGTCGTCGCGAGCGAGACTCCCGGAAGGTATATTGCCTCCCGGGTGCCAGGGTCAGGGATGTCTCGGATCGTGTCTTCAGGATCCTTCAGGGGGAGGGTGAGCAGCCAGAAGACATGGTGCACATTGGTACCAACGACATAGGTAGGAAAAGGGGTGTGGAGGTAATAAACAAGTTTAGGGAGTTAGGCTGGAAGTTGAAAGCCAGGACAGACAGAGTTGTCATCTCTGGTTTGATAGCGAGGCTAGGAATAGGGAGAGAGTGCAGTTGAACACGTGGCTGCAGGAATGGTGTAGGAGGAGGACTTCAGGTATTTGGATAATTGGAGCGCATTCTGGGGAAGGTGGGACCTGTACAAGCAGGACTGGTTGCATCTGAACCAAGGGGGCACCAATATCCTGGGAGGGAGGTTTTCTAGTACTCTTCGGGAGGGTTTAAACTAATTTGGCAGGGGAATGGGAACCGGATTTGTAGTCCAGCAACTAAGGTAGCCGATATTCAGGATGCCAAAGCGTGTAATGAGGCAGTGGGGAAGGGAACACTGACAAAGGAGAGTACTTGCAGGCACGGAGATGGGTTGAAGTGTGTATACTTCAACGCAAGAAGCATCAGGAATAAGGTGGGTGAGCTTAAGGCATGGATCGGTACTTGGGAGTACGATGTGGTGGCCATCACGGAAACTTGGATAGAAGAGGGGCAGAAATGGTTGTTGGAGGTCCCTGGTTATAGATGTTTCAATATGATTAGGGAGGGTGGTAAAAGAGGTGGGGGAGTGGCATTGTTAATTAGAGATAGTATAACAGCTGCAGAAAGGCAGTTCGAGGAGTATCACCCTAATGAGGTAGTATGGGTTGAAGTCTGAAATAGGAAAGGAGCAGTCACCTTGTTAGGAGTTTTCTATAGGCCCCCAATAGTAGCAGAGATGTGGAGGAACAGATTGGGAAACAGATTTTGGAAAGGTGCAGAAGTCACAGGGTAGTAGTCATGGGTGACGTTAACTTCCCAAACATTGAGTGGAAACTCTTTCGATCAAATAGTTTGGATGGGGTGGTGTTTGTGCAGTGTGTCCAGGAAGCTTTTCTAACACAGTATGTAGATTGTCCGACCAGAGGAGGGGCAATATTGGATTTAGTACTTGGTAATGAACCAGGGCAAGTGATAGATTTGTCAGTGGGGGAGCATTTTGGAGATAGTGACCACAATTCTGTGACTTTCACTTTAGTAATGGAGAGGGATAGGTGCGTGCAACAGGGCAAGGTTTACAATTGGGGGAAGGGTAAATACGATGTTGTCAGACAAGAATTGAAGTGCATAAGTTGGGAACATAGGCTGTCAGGGAAGGACACAAGTGAAATGTGGAACTTGTTCAAGGAACAGGTACTACGTGTCCTTGATATGTATGTCCCTGTCAGGCAGGGAAGAGATGGTCGAGTGAGGGAACCATGGTTGACAAGAGAGGTTGAATGTCTTGTTAAGACGAAAAAGGAGACTTATGTAAGGCTGAGGAAACAAGGTTCAGACAGGGCATTGGAGGGATACAAGATAGCCAGGAGGGAACTGAAGAAAGGGATTAGGAGAGCTAAGAGAGGGCATGAACAATCTTTGGTGGGTAGGATCAAGGAAAACCCCAAGGCCTTTTACACATATGTGAGAAATATGAGAATGACTAGAGCGAGGGTAGGTCCGATCAAGGACAGTAGCGGGAGATTGTGTATTGAGTCTGAAGAGATAGGAGAGGTCTTGAACGAGTACTTTTCTTCTGTATTTACAAATGAGAGGGGCGATAGTGATGGAGAGGACAGTGTGAAACAGACTGGTAAGCTCGAGGAAATACTTGTTCGGAAGGAAGATGTGTTGGGCATTTTGAAAAACTTGAGGATAGACAAGGCCCCCGGGCCTGACGGAATATATCCAAGGATTCTATGGGAAGCAAGAGATGAAATTACAGCGCTGTTGGCAATGCTCTTTTCATCCTCACTGTCAACAGGGGTGGTACCAGGGGATTGGAGAGTGGCGAATGTCGTGCCCCTGTTCAAAAAGGGACTAGGGTTAACCCTGGGAATTACAGGCCAGTTAGTCTTACTTCAGTGGTAGGCAAAGTAATGGAAAGGGTACTGAAGGATAGGATTTCAGAGCATCTGGAAAGACACTGCTTGATTAGGGATAGTCAGCACGGATTTGTGAGGGGTAGTTCTTGCCTTACAAATCTTATTGAATTCTTTGAGGAGGTGACCAAGCATGTGGATGAAGGTAAAGCAGTGGATGTAGTGTACATGGATTTTAGTAAGGCATTTGATAAGGTTCCCCATGGTAGGCTTCTGCAGAAAGTAAGGAGGCATGGGATAGTGGGAAATTTGGCCAGTTGGATAACGAAATGGCTAACCGATAGAAGTCAGAGTGGTGGTGGATGGCAAATATTCAGCCTGGATTCCAGTTACCAGTGGCGTACCGCAGGGATCAGTTCTGGGTCCTCTGCTGTTTGTAATTTTCATTAATGACTTGGATAAGGGAGTTGAAGGGTGGCTCAGTAAATTTGCAGACGATACGAAGATTGGTGGAGTTGTGGATAGTAAGGAGGGCTGTTGTCGGCTGCAAAGAGACATAGATAGGATGCAGAGCTGGGCTGAGAAGTGGCAGATGGAGTTTAACCCTGAAAAGTGTGAGGTTGTCCATTTTGGAAGGACAAATATGAATGCGGAATACAGGGTTAACGGTAGAGTTCTTGGCAATGTGGAGGAGCAGAGAGATCTTGGGGTCTACGTTTATACATCTTTGAAAGTTGCCACTCAAGTGGATAGAGCTGTGAAGAAGGCCTATGGTGTGCTCGCGTTCATTAACAGAGGGATTGAATTTAAGAGCCGTGAGGTGATGATGCAGCTGTACAAAACTTTGGTAAGGCCACATTTGGAGTACTGTGTACAGTTCTGGCCACCTCATTTTAGGAAGGATGTGGAAGCTTTGGAAAAGGTGCAAAGAAGATTTACCAGGATGTTACCTGGAATGGAGAGTAGGTCTTACGAGGAAAGGTTGAGGCTGCTAGGCCTTTTCTCATTAGAACGGAGAAGGATGAGGGGCGACTTGATAGAGGTTTATAAGATGATCAGGGGAATAGATAGAGTAGACAGTCAGAGACTTTTTCCCCGGGTGGAACAAACCATTACAAGGGCAAATAAATTTAAGGTGAAAGGTGGAAGATATAGGAGGGATATCAGAGGTAGGTTCTTTACCCAGAGAGTAGTGGGGGCATGGAATGCACTGCCTGTGGAAGTAGTTGAGTCGGAAACATTAGGGACCTTCAAACAGCTATTGGATAGGTACATGGATTACTGTAAAATGATATAGTGTAGATTTATTTGTTCTTAAGGGCAGCACGGTAGCATTGTGGATAGCACAATTGCTTCACAGCTCCAGGGTCCCAGGTTCGATTCCGGCTTGGGTCACTGTCTGTGCGGAGTCTGCATGTCCTCCCCGTGTCTGCGTGAGTTTCCTCCGGGTGCTCCGGTTTCCTCCCACAGTCCAAAGATGTGCAGGATGGGTGGATTGGCCATTATAAATTGCCCTTAGTGTCCAAAATTGCCCTTGGTGTTGGGTGGGGGTGTTGGGTTTGGGTGGGGTGTTCTTTCCAAGAGCCAGTGCAGACTCAGGGGGCCGAATGGCCTCCTTCTGCACTGTAAACTCAATGATAATCTATGATTAACCTAGGACAAAGGTTCGGCACAACATCGTGGGCCGAAGGGCCTGTTCTGTGCTGTATTTTCTATGTTCTATGTTAACACTGACACAAAGTACCCATTTCGAACCCCACCTGCATCCCCCGGCTCCACACACAAGTTACCACTGTGATCCATGATGGGTCTTACTGTGCCCCAAGTTATCATTTTACCCTTAATGTACTTGTAGAACAACTTAACAACTTTATTTTACCTGCCAGTATCCTTTCAGTATCTGGTGCGACCGCATTTGGAGTATTGCGTGCAATTCTGGTCGCCGCATTATCGGAAGGATGTGGAAGCATGGGAAAGGGTGCAGAGGAGATTCACCAGCATGTTGCCTGGTACGGAGGGAAGATCTTATGAGGAAAGGCTGAGGGACAGCTGAGGCTGTTTTCGTTTGAGACAAGAAGGTTAAGAGGTGACTTAATTGAGGCATACAATAGGGCAGGACAGTGGCGCAGTGGGTTAGCCCTGCTGCCTCACGGCGCTGAGGTCCCAGGTTCGATCCTGGCTCTGGGTCACTGTCCGTGTGGAGTTTGAACATTCTCCCCATGTTTGCATGGGTTTCGCGCCCACAACCGAAAGATGTGCAGGGTAGGTGGATTGGCCACACCAAATTGCCCCTTAATTGGAAAAAATAAATAGGGTACACACAAAAAAAAAAATTGTTTTTTTTTTAATTGAGGCATACAAGATGATCAGAGGATTGGATAGGGTGGACAGTGAGAACCGCTTTCCTTGGATGGTGATGTCTAGCACGAGGGGACTTAGATTTGAATTGAGGGGAGATAGATATAGGACAGATGTCAGAGGTAGGTTCTTTACTCAGAGAGTAGTAAGGGCGTGGAATGCCCTGCCTGCAACAGTCGTGGACTCGCCACTAAGGGCATTCAAATGGTCATTGAATAGACATATGGACGATAAGGGAATAGTGTAGATGGGCTTTAGAGTGGTTTCACAGGTCGGCACAACATCGAGGGCCGAAGAGCCTGTACTGCGCTGTAATGTTCTATGTTCATGTCTCCTTTTTGCTCTCCTCATTTCCGTTTTAAGTCCCCTCTTGCACATTCTGTACACCTCTAGCACTTCTGCTGTTTTGAGCCCTTGATATCTGCCACAAGCCTCCCCTTTTAGACCATAAGACATAGGAGTGGAAGTAAGGCCATTCGGCCCATCGAGTCCACTCCCCCATTGAATCATGGCTGATTTCAACTCCATTTACCCGCTCTCTCTCCATAGCCCTTAATTCCTCGAGAAATCAAGAATTTATCAACTTCTGTCTTAAAGGCACTCAAGTCCACGACCGCTCCTCTCTTGTCTGTCCTTCTACGTACTGGCTTAAAAGGTTCTCATGGATGCATTTTAAGAATTACGCTCCCTCTAAACCGTTCACACTATGACTACCCCAGTTCATATTGAGGAAGTTGCGATCCCCCACTGTTCCCAATACCACACCCATATTACTTTTCCACTTCTCTGAAATTTGCCTCCATATTCACTCTTCTATTTTTCTCGGATGGTTAGGGGGCCTATGGAACACTCCAGCAATGTGATTGCTCCTTTTTGGTTTTTAAGTTCTACCCATTTGGCTTCAGTATTGTTCTAATATCTGGGCACCGCAAGGCTGCCTACTTAGCCCCTTACTATCCTCCTTGTACATACATGACTGCGTGGCAAAATTTGGTTCCAACCCCATCCACAAGTTTGCTGATGATACGATCATAGTGGGCCGGATCGCGAATAATGACGAGTCAGAATACAGGATGGAGATCGAGAACCTAGTGGAGTGGTGTAGCGACAACAATCTCTCCCTCAATGCCAGCAAAACTAAAGAGCCGGTCATTGACTTCAGAAAGCTAAGAACTGGACACACCACTGTCAGCATCTATGAGGCCGAGGTGGAGATGGTTAGCAGTTTCAAATTCCTAGTGGTACACCGCTCCAAAAATCTGTCCTGGTCCACCCACATCGACGCTACCACCAAGAAATCTCAACAGGGCCTTTACTTCCTCAGGAAACTAAGGAAATTCGGCATGTCCACATTAACTCTTCGCAACTTTTACAGATGCACCATAGAAAGCATCCTAGCTGCTGCATCACGGCCTGGTATGGCAACCGCTCAGCCCAAACCCGCAAGACACTTCAGAGAGTCGTGAACACAGCCCAGTCCATCACACGAACCTGCCTCCCATCCATTGACTCCATCTACACCTCCCGCTGCCTGGGGAAAGCGGCAAGCACAATCAAAGACCCCTCCCACCCGGCTGACTCACTCTTCCAACTTCTTCCACCGGGCAGCAGATACAAAAGTCTGGGAACACGCACAAACAAACTCAAAAACAGCTTCTTCCCCACTGTTTCCAGACTCCTAAACAACCCTCTTATGGACTGACCTCATTAACACTACACCCTGTATGCTTCACCCGATGCCGGTGTCTATGTAGTTACATTGTGTACCTTTTGTTGCCCTATTATGTATTTTCTTTTATTTCCTTTTCTTTTCATGTACTTGATGATCTGTTGAGCTGCTTGCAGAAAAATATTTTTCACTGTACCTCGGTCAACGTGACAATGAACAAAATCCAATCCAGTTGAAGAGCTTTCTAAGATGTCATCTCTCCTTACTGCTGTAATTCATTCTCTGATCAAAATTGTGACAGCGCCTCTTCTTTTACCTCCTGCCCTATCTCTCCTGGAGATCCTGTATCCTGGAATATTGAGCTCCCAATCCTTCCCCTCTCCCAACTGTGATTCAGTGACAGCAAATACATCATAACCCCATGTTCTCACTTCATCTGCCTTGTTCGTCTAACTCGCAATCTCGCTGTGATATAGAACGCATACTTACTGTTTACTGCTAAGTTAGTGTGTGTGAGTTTTACCCTCAATGTCCCTGTGATATATAATGCATATTTTACTGCTTCCTGCTCAGTTACTGGTGTGTCAGAGTGAGAGAATGTGAGTGTGTGCGTGTGTTTTATTTTCAATATCACTCTATGATATATAACACGTATTTTACTGCTTACTGATCAGTTATTGATGATTGAGTGTGTGCTTATGTGTGTGAGAGAGTGTGAGTGACCGCATTAATGTGTGTGAAAGTGTGTATTACCCTCACTGTCTCTCTTTGATACAGAACATATATTTTACTGCTTACTGCGCAGGTACTGGTGTGAGTGTGCGTGAGAGAATGTGTGTGAGAGAGAGGGCATGTGTGAGACGGCTAGTGCGCGTGCGTGAGGACTAGTGCGTGTGCGTGAGGGCTAGCGCGTGTGTGAGGGGGAGCGCGTGTGTGAGGGGGAGCGCGTGTGTGAGGGGGAGCGCGTGTGTGAGAGGGAGCGCGGGTGTGAGAGGGAGCGCGGGTGAGAGAGGGAGCGCGGGTGCGAGAGGGAGCGCGCGTGCGAGAGGGAGCGTGTGTGAGAGAGAGCGCGCGTGAGGGAGCGTGCGCGCGTGGGGGAGCGTGTGTGTGTGGGGGGGGCGCGTGTGTGTGTGGCATCTGTGTGTGTGTGAGCATGTTTGCATTTTATCCTCATTATCTCTCTTTGATATCAAACACATATTTTACTGTTCCTGCCCAGTTACTGGTGTGTGTGAGAGAGAGAGTGAGCGTGTGTTTTACCATCATTGTCTCTCTATGAGAGATGATGCATATTTTACTGTTTATTACTCAGTAACTGTTGTGTCAGAGAGTGTGAGTATCAGGTCTGTGAATATGAAAGAGTGTGAGTGTGTGAGGGAGCGTGTGCAAGTGAGTGTGTCAGTCTGTGTGAGGGAGTGTGAGAAATAGTCAGCATGAGTGTGTGTGGGGGGAGAGAGTGTGTGTTTTACCTTCATTGTCTCTCTGTGATATATAACATATTTTACTGCTCAGTCACAGGTGTGTGAGTGTTTTATCCTCACTGTCTGTCTATCAGAAATAACATATTTTGCTGCTTACCGCTCAGTAACTGGTGTGTGTGTGTGAGAGAGAGATTGTGTGGGGAGAGCACGTGTGAGCGTGTTTTGTACCCTCACTGTCCCTCTGTGAAATCAGCAAGAAGTCTTGCTGGAGAGGGATAGGGCCATACGGCAGGGCAAGGTTTATAATTGGGGGAGGGGGGGAACTTCCAGTTGCGGCTATGCGGAGCTAAGTCGCACATTCGGCGGCTCCCGCAAAAACGGACTTTTGGGTTCTTTTCAGGGCCCCCAATTTGCGGATTCTGGGCCTCCCGGAGGGGACGGACGTGGGGGCCTATGTGGTCACCATGTTGAACTCGCTGATGGGAGGGGGGTCCTTCCAGGAGCCCCTGGAGCTGGAAGGGACCCATAGAGTACTGGCGAGGAGGCCCAAGGCTAACGAGCCTCTGCAGGCGGTGCTGGTGAGGTTCCATCGGTTCGTCGATCGGGAATGTGTGTTCAGGTGGGCCAAGAAGGAGAGGAGCAGCAGGTGGGAGAACGCGGAGGTTCGGATATATCAGGACTGGAGTGCGGAGGTGGCGAAGAGGAGGGCCGGGTACAATCGAGCGAAAGCGGTGCTGCACAGGAAGGGGGTGAAGTTTGGCATGTTGCAGCCGGCGCGACTGTGGGTTAACTACAAGGACCGGCACCACTATTTGAAATGAAATGAAATGAAAAACGCTTATTGTCACAAGTAGGCTTCAAATGAAGTTACTGTGAAAAGCCCCTAGTCGCCACATTCCGGTGCCTGTTCGGGGTGGCTGTTATGGGAATTGAACCGTGCTGCTGGCCTGCTTTCAAAGCCAGCGATTTAGCCCTGTGCTAAACAGCCCCATTGAGTCTCCGGAGGAGGTGTGGGCCTTTGTTCAGGCCGAGAAGTTGGACACAGATTGAGGGTCGGGATGGGCGATTGGGGACTATGGTTGATATGCTATGTTTATTTTTGTTTCGAGGGGGGGACTTTTGTATTGCTCCAGGTTTCTTTTTCTTTGTGTTTTTTCTCTTTTGGGTCGGAGAAGGTGGCTGGGGCGGGTTGGGCACTGTTTTGGTTGGGTTGGTCGGGGGGCCTCTTGAAGGTGAGATGGGGCCCCGCAGGGGAGGGTGAGGCCCGAGTCAGGGGTGAGGGGACAGGGCCTGTAAAAGGAGCTGCGTCAGAGGTGGCGGGGCCTGGTAGTTGGAAAGCGCGAGCTTTTTCCCGCACTGAAGACTGGAGGGGGCAGGGCCGGGAAGCGAGGGTTGTTTCCTACGCTTAGAACAGAAGGGGGAGGGGGAGAGCCAATGGATGGGGACGGGAGAGGAGGGTGTGCCACACAATGGGAGGAGTCGAAGGAGAGGCGGGAGTGGCCGGGGTCAGCAGGAGTCAGCTGACTTGCGGAAGTGCAATGGGGGGAGTAAATCGGCTAGCATGGGTCCGAGCCGGGGGATGTGGGGGGTTGGGCGTGGGGGGAATCGAGTTGCTGCTGCTATGGTCAAGGAGGAGCTGGAGCAAGTGGGGGGGGGGGTCCGAAGCGGGGGTATGCCGCTGTGGGGAACGGGCCGGGTGTGGGGTGCGGGTGCGGGCGTGTGGCTGGCCGAGGAGGGGTCATGGCTAGTCGGCGGGGGAGGGCGGGGGGAGGGCGGGGGGGGGGGGGGGGCGCGGGTAGCCCCCTGATCCGGCTGATAACCTGGAATATAAGGGGACTGAATGGGCTGGTTAAGCGGGCCCGCGTGTTCACGCACCTGAAGGGGCTGAAGGCGGATGTGGTTATGCTTCAGGAGACACACCTGAAGGTGGCAGACCAAGTAAGATTGAGGAAAGGGTGGGTAGGTCAGGTGTTTCACTCGGGGCTGGATGCCAAAAATCGAGCGGTGGCGATCTTGGTGGGAAAGAAGGTGTCGTTTGAGGCGTCGAGCATTGTGGCAGATAATGGCGGCAGGTACATAATGGTAAGTGGTAAGTTGCAGGGAGAGAGGGTGGTACTGGTCAATGTGTATGCCCCGAACTGGGACGATGCGGGTTTTATGCGGCGTATGTTGGGTCGGATCCCAGACTTGGAAGTGGGGGGCCTGATAATGGGGGGAGACTTTAACACGGTGCTGGACCCGACACTGGATCGCTCCAGGTCTAGGACGGGTAGGTAGCCGGCGGCGGCTAGAGTGCTGAGGGGGGTTTATGGACCAGGTGGGAGGGGTGGACCCTTGGGGATTTGCAAGGCCGGGGGCTAGGGAATTTTCATTCTTCTCACATGTCCATAAGGGTTATTCCCGAATCGACTTTTTCATCTTGAGTAGGGCGCTGATAGCGAGAGTAGAGGATACCGAGTATTCAGCAAAAGCCATTTCGGACCACGCCCCGCATTGGGTGGACTTGGAGATGGGGGAGGAGAGCGACCAGCGCCCGCTGTGGTGCTTGGAGGTGGGGCTGTTGGCGGACGAGGAGGTGAGCGAGCGGGTCCGAGGAAGTATAGAGAGGTACCTGGAGACCAACGCCAACGGGGAGGTCCGAGTGGGGATGCTATGGGAGGCACTGAAGGCGGTGGTGAGGGGAGAGCTGATCTCCATTAGGGCCCACAAGGAGCGGAGGGAGTGGGGGCAGAGGCTGGTGGGGGAGATGGTGAGGGTAGACAGGAGGTATGCGGAGGAGCCCGAGGAAGGATTGTTGAGGAAGAGGCTTAGCCTCCAGGCCGAATTCGACCTGGTGACCACCAGGAAGGTGGGGGTGCAGTGGAGGGAGGCCCAGGGGGCGATTTACGAGTATGGGGAAAAGACAAGCCGGATGCTGGCGCATCAGCTTCAGAAACGGGACGCAGCTAAGTTAAGGACAGGGGGGGGGGGGGGCGGAGTGGAGCTGGCATCACTGGGGGTCTTCAGGGACTTCTACGAGGAATTGTACCAATCCGAGCCCCCACGGGAGGAGGGAGGGATGGGCCGCTTCCTGGACTAATTGAGGTTTCCAAAGGTGGAAGAGGGACTGGTGGCGGGACTGGGGGCCCCGATTGGGCTGGAGGAGCTGATCAAAGGGATAGGAAGCATGCAGGCGGGGTAGGCACCGGGGCCGGACGGCTTCCCGGTCCAATTCCATAAAAAATAGATGGACCTGTTGGGCCCGCTGTTAGTTAGGACCTTCAATGAGGCAAGGGAGGGGGGGGCTTTGCCCCCTACGATGTCCCGGGCACTGATCTCCTTGATCCTGAAGCGGGACAAGGATCCCCTGCAGTGTGGGTCTTACAGACCAATTTCCTTGCTAAATTTAGATGCCAAGGCGCTGGCGAAGGTCTTAGCCTTGAGGATTGAGGATTGTGTGCTGCAGATAATCCATGAAGACCAGACGGGGTTTGTGAAGGGGAGACAGTTGAACGCGAATGTGCGGAGGCTTTTGAACGTTATCGTGATGCCGGCGAGGGAGGGGGAGGCGGAGATAGTGGTCGCGATGGATGCTGAGAAAGCCTTCGATAGGGTAGAGTGGGGGTATCTGTGGGAGGTGCTGAAGAGGTTTGGGTTTGGGGAGGGGTTTGTCAGGTGGGTTAGGCTGTTGTATGAGGTCCCGATGGCGAGTGTGGCCACAAACAGGAGGAGGTCCGAGTGCTTTCGGTTGCACCGAGGGACGAGACGGGTGTCCCCTATCCCCCCTGCTCGTCGCACTGGCGATTGAACCCCTGGCTATGGCACTGAGGGAGTCAAGGAACTGGAGGGAGTTGGTGCGGGGTGGGGAGGAGCATCGGGTGTCACTTTATGCGGACGACCAGCTGCTGTATGTGGTGGACCCGGTGGGAGGAATGCCGGAGGTAATGAGGATTCTTAGGGAATTCAGGGACTTTTCGGGGTACAACCTCAACATGGGGAAGAGCGAGCTGTTCGTAGTTCATCCAGGGGACCAGGAGATGGGGATTGGCGAGCTCCCACTAAAAAAGGCGGAGAGGATTGTCATAGTCATAGAATTTACAGTGCAGAAGGAGGCCATTCGACCCATCGAGTCTGTACCGGCTCTTGGAAAGAGCACCCTACCCAAGGTCAACACCTCCACCCTATCCCCATAACCCAGTAACCCCACCCAACACGAAGGGCAATTTTCGACACTAAGGGCAATTTATCATGGCCAATCCACCTAACCTGCACATCTTTGGACTGTGGGAGGAAACCGGAGCACCCGGAGGAAACCCACGCACACACGGGGAGGATGTGCAGACTCCGCACAGACAGTGACCCAAGCCGGAATCGAACCTGGGACCCTGGAGCTGTGAAGCAATTGTGCTATCCACAATGCTACCGTGCTGCCCGAGCTTCAGGTATCTGGGAGTCCAGGTGGCCAGGAGCTGGGGGGCCCTGCATAGGCTTAACTTTACAAGGCTGGTGGAGCAAATGGAGGAGGAGTTCAAGAGGTGGGACGCGTTGCCGCTGTCCTTGGTGGGTAGGGTGCAGTCAATCAAAATGACGGTGCTCCCAAGGTTTTCGTTCCTGTTCCAGTGCCTCCCCGTGTTTATCCCGAAGGCTTTTTTCAGGCGGGTTAACAGGAGTTTAATGGGGTTTGTGTGGGCGCGAGAGACTCCGAGGGTGAGAAGGGTGTTCCTGGAGCGGAGTAGAGATAGGGGGGCACTGGCGCTGCCCAACCTCTGTGGATACTACTGGGCCGCCAATGCGACAATGGTGCACAAATGGGTGATGTTGGGGAGGGGGCCGCATGGGAGAGGCTGGAGACGGCACCTTGTGTGGGTACGAGTCTGGGGACGCCGGCAACGGCACCGCTGCCGCTCCCTCCAAGGAGGTATACCACGAGCCCAGTGGTGGTGGCTGCCCTCAAAATTTGGGGGCAGTGGAGGCAGCACAGGGGGAAAGTGGGGGCCTCGGCGGGGACCCCATTACGGGGGAACCACCGGTTCTCCCCAGGAAGAACAGGTGGAGGGTTTGCGGGGTGGCACAGGGCAGGGATACGAAAGTTGAGGGACCTGTTTGTGGGCGGGAAGTTCGCGAGCCTGGGTGAGCTGGAGGAGACGTACGGGCTCTCCCCGGGGAACACCTGCAGGTACTTACAGGTAAGGGTGTTTGCCAGACGGCAGGTGGCGGAATTCCCGCGGCTACGGCCACACACAGTATAGGACAGGGTGCTCTCGGGGGTGTGGGTGGGAGTGGGGAAGATCTCGGAAACTTACCAGGTGATGCAGGAGGAGGAAGTGGCCTCGGTGGTGGAGGTAAAAGGTAAGTGGGAGGAGGAGTTGGGAGAGGAAATTGAGGCAGGGATGTGGGCAGACGCCCTGGGGAGGGTGAACTGTTCCTCATCGTGCGCGAGGCTCAGTCTCATACAGTTTAAGGTGCTGCACAGGGCACACACACCGGGACAAGGATGAGTCAGTTTTTTGGGTTGAGGACAGGTGTGTTCGGTGCTCAGGGAGCCCAGCAAACCACACCCATATGTTCTGGCCATGCCCAGTGCTGGAGGAATTTTGGAAGGGCATAGCGAGGACGGTGTCGAGGGTGGTAGGATCCAGGGTCAAGCCGGGCTGGGGGCCCGCAATATTTGGGGCGGCAGAGGAGCCGGGAATGCAGGAGGAGAAAGATGCCGGAATTCTGGCCTTTGCATCCCTGGTAGCCCGGCGAAGGATTCTTCTTCAGTGGAAGGATGCGAGGCCGCCAAGCGTGGAATCCTGGATCAACGATATGGCGGGGTTTATTAAGTTGGAGAGGGTGAAATTCGCCTTCAGAGGGTTGGTACAAGGGTTCTTTAGGCGGTGGCAACCGTTCTTAGACTTCCTGGCAGAACTCGGTTGGGGGGGGGGGTCACTTTATTTTTTTGTTTTTGTTATTTACACTGGAGGGTCTGAGGGGTTGTATATACTTGTTGTATTAAGTCAGGGTGTCAATGTTAATTTATTATTTATGTACAGGGCGGGAGGGGGATATGGAGGGTTGTTTTTCTGGACTGTGTTTTGTACTTAACCGTGTTGGGTTTCTTTTTCATTTTGTTATTGATATTTTATTAAAACCTTTAACAAAATTTTTTATTTTTTTAAATAATTGTGGGAGGGTTAATGATGATGCGATTAGGCAAGAATTAGGAAGCATAAGATGGGAACAGAAATTGTCAGGGAAAAGCACAAATGAAAAGTGGAGCTTGGTCAAGGAACAAATACTGCGTGTCCTTGATAGGTATGTCCCTGTCTGGCAGGGAGCAAATGGCCGTGAGAGGGGACCATGGTTCACAAAAGAGGTTGAATGTCTTGTCAAGAGGAAAAAGGAAGCGTATGTAAGGATGAGAAAACAAGGTTCAGTAGGGTCGCTTGAGGGTTAGAAGGTAGCAAGGAATGAGCTGAAAAAAAGGGCTCAGGAGAGCTAGGAGGGGGCATGAGAAGTCCTTGGCGGGTCGGATCAAGGAAAACCCCAAGGCTTTTTACTCTTATGTGAGAAATAAAAGAATGACCAGGGTCAGGTTAGGGCCGGTCAAGGACAGTAGTGGAAACTTCTGCCTGGCGTCATAAGAGATAGGAGAGGGCAGCACGGTAGCATTGTGGGTCGCACAATTGCTTCACAGCTCCAGGGTCCCAGGTTCGATTCCGGCTTGGGTCACTGTCTGTGCGGAGTCTGCACATCCTCCCCGTGTGTGCGTGGGTTTCCTCCGGGTGCTCCGGTTTCCTCCCACAGTCCAAAGATGTGCAGGTTAGGTGGATTGGCCATAATAAATTGCCCTTAGTGTCCAAAAGTGCCCTTAGTGTTGGGTGGGGTTACTGGGTTATGGGGATAGGGTGGAGGTGTTCACATTGGATGGGGTGCTCTTTCCAAGAGCCGGTGCAGACTCGATGGGCCGAATGGCCTCCTTCGGCACTGTAAATTCCATGAGAGGCATTGAATGAATACTTTTCTTCAGTGTTCACCGAGGAGAGGGGCTATGTTTTCGAGGATGAGTGTGTGAGGCAGGCGGGTAGGCTGGAGGAGGTAGATGTTCTGAGGGAAGATTTATGAGCAATTTTGAAAAATCTGAGGGGCGACATGTCCCCTGGGCCAGATGGGATATTCCTCGGTTTCTTTGGGAGGCAAGGGATGAGATTGCAGAGCCCTTGGCTTTGATCTTTGGGTCCTCACTGTCCACGGGGATAGTGCCGGAGCACTGGAAAGTGGCGAATGTTGTTCCTCTTTTCAAAAAAGGCAATAGGAATGACCCGAGTAATTATAGGCCGGTTAGTCTTACTTCGGTTTTCAATCAGCTTTAAACAAAGCTTCTACTTGTAGGCACTTACAGCTGGAGCTTGTTAATTAGTTAATTGGATTAGGCCAGTTTTCAGAGGCTAGATTCACAGTATAAAAGTGATCCCCTACAGTGCAGACTTTGATTGCACTGAGTGCTGAATTTGGTGCATTTGAGTGCTATAGTGAGAGTTTGGTGACTGTGGGAGTGCTGAATTTGGTGCATTTGAGTGCTATAGTGAGAGTTTGGTGACTGAGGGAGTGCTGAATTTGGTGCATTTGAGTGCTATAGTGAGAGTTTGGTGACTGAGGGAGTTAGGTGAGGCGGGAGTAAAGTGCTCCTTTCATTTTGTTTCCAGCATTTCCGCAAAGAGTGAGAAAAGAGCCAGGAGTTTACAGAGAGTGCAGCTGACTGGGAGCAGAGTCGGAGGGCGGAGATCCAGTTGGTCCACAGGGCAGCTATATTCTGTAAGGTAAGAGGGGATGGAAGCTAGGCCAGTTGCATGCTCCTCCTGTAGGATGTGGGGGTGAGGGATACCAGCGGTGTCCCCGCTGACCATACCTGCAGGAAGTGCACCCAACTCCTGCTCCTCAAAGACCGTGTTAGGGAACTGCAGCTGAAGCTGGATGAACTTTGGATCATCCGGGAGGCAGAGGGGGTGATAGAGAAGAGTTACAGGGAGGTAACCACATCCAAGGTGCAGGACAAGAATAGCTGGGTTACAGTGAGGGGGAAAAACAAACAGGCAGAAAGTGCAGGGATGCCTCGCGGCCGTTCCCCTTCAAAACAAGTATACCGTTTTGGATGCTGTTGGGGGGGATGACCTACCGGGGGAAGGCCCTAGCGGCCAGGTCTCTGGCACTGAGTCTGGCTCTGGGGCTCTGAAGGGAAGGGGGGGAGAATAGAAAAGCAATTGTTGTAGGAGATTCACTGGTTAGGGGAATAGATAGGAGATTCTGTGGTCGCGAGCGAGACTCCCGGAAGGTATGTTGCCTCCTGGGTGCCAGGGCCAGGGATGTCTCGGAACGTGTCTTCAGGATCCTTAAGGGGGAGGGGGAGCAGCCAGAAGTCGTGGTGCACATTGGTACCAACGACGTAGGTAGGAAAAGGTAGGTAGGACCTGGCCGCTAGGGCCTTCCCCCGGTAGGTCATCCCCCCCACCGCCCCAACAGCATCCAAAACGGTATACTTGTTTTGAAGGGGAACGGCCACGAGGGATCCCTGCACTGTCTGCCTGTTTGTTTTTCCCCCTGACTGTAACCCAGCTATTCTTGTCCTGCACCTTGGGTGTGGTTACCTCCCTGTAACTCTTCTCTATCGCACCCTCTGCCTCCCGGATGATCCAAAGTTCATCCACCTTCAGCTCCAGTTCCCTAACACGGTCTTTGAGGTAATAAATGAGTTTAGGGAGTTAGGCTGGAAGTTAAAAGCCAGGACAGACAGAGTTGTCATCTCTGGTTTGTTGCCGGTGCCACGTGATAGCGAGGCTAGGAATAGGGAGAGAGTGCAGTTGAACACGTGGCTGCAGGAATGGTGTAGGAGGGAGGGCTTCGGGTATTTGGATAATTGGAGCGCATTCTGGGGAAAGTGGGACCTGTCCAAGCAGGACGGGTTGCATCTGAACCAGAGGGGCACCAATATCCTGGGAGGGAGGTTTGCTAGTACTCTTCGGGAGGGTTTAAACTAATTTGGCAGGGGAATGGGAACCAAATTTGTAGTCCAGCAACTAAGGTAGCTGATATTCAGGACGCCAAAGCGTGTAATGAGGCAGTGGGGAAGGGAACACTGACAAAGGAGAGTATTTGCAGGCACGAAGATGGGTTGAAGTGTGTATACTTCAACGCAAGAAGCATCAGGAAAAAGGTGGGTGAACTTAAGGCATGGATCGGTACTTGGGAGTACGATGTGGTGGCCATCACGGAAACTTGGATAGAAGAGGGGCAGAAATGGTTGTTGGAGGTCCCTTATTATAGATGTTTCAATATGATTAGGGAGGGTGGTAAAAGAGGTGGGGGGGTGGCATTGTTAATTAGAGATAGTATAACAGCTGCAGAAAGGCAGTTCGAGGCGTATCAGCCCACTGAGGTAGTATCGGTTAAGTCAGAAATAGGAAAGGAGCAGTCACCTTGTTAGGCGTTTTCTATAGGCCACGCAATAGTATCAGAGATGTGGAGGAGCAGATTTTGGAAAGGTGCAGAAGTCACAGGGTAGTAGTCATGGGTGACGTTAACTTCCCAAACATTGAGTGGAAACTCTTTAGATCAAATAGTTTGGATGGGGTGGTGTTTCTGCAGTGTGTCCAGGAAGCTTTTCTAACACAGTATGTAGATTGTCCGACCAGAGGAGGGGCAATATTGGATTTAATACTTGGTAATGAACCAGGGCAAGTGATAGATCTGTTAGTGGGGGAGCATTTTGGAGATAGTGACCACAATTCTGTGACTTTCACTTTAGTAATGGAGAGGGATAGGTGCGTGCAACGGGGCAAGGTTTACAATTGGGGGAAGGGAAGGACACAAGTGAAATGTGGAACTTGTTCAAGGAACAGGTACTACGTGTCCTTGATATGTGTCAGATAATTAAAGGTGCTATATTTAAATGCGCGCAGTGTACGGAACAAGGTAGATGAGCTTGTGTCCCAGATTGTGACTGGCAGGTATGATGTGGTAGGCATCACAGAGACATGGTTGCAGGGGGTTGAGGACTGGCATTTAAACATCCAGGGATTCACAACCTATCGAAAAGACAGAGAGGTGGGCAGAGGGAGCGGGATTGCCTTGTTAATTAGGAATGAAATTAAATCAATAGCACTAAACGACATAGGGTCAGATGATGTGGAGTCTGTGTGGGTAGAGTTGAGGAACCACAAAGGCAAAAAAACAATAATGGGAGTTATTTACAGGCCTCCTAACAGTGGTCAGGACCGGGGGCACAAAATGCACCACGAAATAGAAAGTGCATGTCAGAAAGGCAAAGAACAAAGAACAATGAAATGTACAGCACAGGAACAGGCCCTTCGGCCCTCCAAGCCCGTGCCGACCATGCTGCCCGACTAAACTACAATCTTCTACACTATCTGGGTCCGTATCCTTCTATTCCCATCCTATTCATATATTTGTCAAGATGCACCTTAAATGTCCCTATCGTCCCTGCTTCCACTACCTCCTCCGGTAGCGAGTTCCAGGCACCCACTACCCTCTGCGTAAAAAACTTGCCTCATACATCTACTCTAAACCTTGCCCCTCTCACCTTAAACCTATGCCCCCTAGTAATTGACCCCTCTACCCTGGGGAAAAGCCTCTGACTATCCACTCTGTCTATGCCCCCCATAATTTTGTATAACTCTATCAGGTCTCCCCTCAACCTCCTTTGTTCCAGTGAGAACAAACCGAGTTTATTCAACCGCTCCTCATAGCTAATGCCCTCCAAACCAGGCAACATTCTGGTAAATCTCTTCTGCACCCTCTCTAAAGCCTCCACATCCTTCTGGTAGTGTGGCGACCAGAATTGAACACAGTGATCATGGGGGACTTCAATATGCAGGTGGACTGGGTAAATAATGCTGCCAGTGGACCCAAGGAAAGGGAATTCATTGAATGTTTACAGGAGGGCTTTTTGGAACAGCTTGTGATGGAGCCCACGAGGGAACAGGCCATTCTGGGCTTAGTGTTATGTAATGAGCCAGACTTGATTAAAGATCTTAAAGTAAGGGAGCAGTTAGGAGGCAGTGGTCATAATATGGTAGAATTCAGCCTGCAATTTGAAAGAAAGAAGGTAGTATCAGATGTAAAGGTGTTACAGTTAAATAAAGGTAACTACAGGGGCATTGAGGAGGAACTGACGAAAATCGACTGGGAGCAGAGCCTAGTGGGAAAGACAGTAGAACAGCAATGGCAGGAGTTTCTGGGAGTAATTGAGGACACAGTACAGAGGTTCATCCCAAAAAAAAGAAAGGTTATCAGTAGGGGGATTAGGCAGCCATGGCTGACAAAGGAAGTTAGGGAATGCATCAAAGCAAAAGAGAAAGTCTATAATGTGGCACAGAGTAGTGGGAAGTCAGAAGATTGGGAAGGCTACAAAAACAAACCGAGGATAACAAAGAGAGAAATAAGGAAAGAGAGAATCAAATATGAAGGTAGGCTAGCCAGTAACATTAGGAATGATAGTAAAAGTTTCTTTAAATACATTAAAAACAAACGGGAGGCAAAAGTTGACATTGGGCCGCTCCAAAATGACACTGGTAATTTTGTGATGGGAGACAAGGAAATAGCTGAGGAACTAAATAAGTACTTTGCGTCAGTCTTCACAGTAGAAGACATGAGTAATATCCCAACAATTCCGGAGAGTCAGGGGGCAGAGTTGAATATGGTAGTCATCACAAAGGAGAAAGTGCGAGAGAAACTAAGAGGTCTAAAAATTGATAAATCTCCGGGCCCAGATGGGCTACATCCTAGAGTTCCAAAGGAGATAGCTGAAGAAATAGTGGAGGCGTTAGTTATGATCTTTCAAAAGTCACTGGAGTCAGGGAAAGTCCCAGAGGATTGGAAAATCACTGTTGTAACCCCCCTGTTCAAGAAGGGAACAAGGAAAAAGATGGAAAATTATAGGCCAATTAGCCTAACCTCGGTTGTTGGCAAGTTTCTAGAATTCATTGGAAAGGATGAGATTTCTAAATTCTTGGAAGTGCAGGGTCGGTTTAGGACAAGTCAGCATGGATTTAGTAAGGGGAGGTCGTGCCTGACAAACCTGTTAGAGTTCTTTGAAGAGATAACAAATAGGTTAGACCAAGGAGAGCCAATGGATGTTATCTATCTTGACTTCCAAAAGGCCTTTGATAAAGTGCCTCACGGGAGACTGCTGAGTAAAATAAGGGCACATGGTATTTGAGGCAAGGTACTAACATGGATTGACGATTGGCTGTCAGGCAGAAGGCAGAGAGTTGGGATAAAAGGTTATTTTTCGGAATGGCAACCGGTGGCGAGTGGTGTCCCGCAGGGTTCAGTGTTGGGGCCACAGCTGTTCTCTTTATATATTAACGATCTAGATGACGGGACTAAGGGCATTCTGGCTAAGTTTGTTGATGATACAAAGATAGGTGGAGGGGCAGGTAGTATAGAGGAGGTGGGGAGGCTGCAGAAAGATTTAGACAGTTTAGGAGAGTGATCCAAGAAACGGCTGATGAAATTCAACGTGGGCAAGTGCGAGGTCTTGCATTTTGGAAAAAAGAATAGAGGCATGGACTATTTTCTAAACGGTGACAAAATTCACAATGCTGAAGTGCAAAGGGACTTGGGAGTCCTAGTCCAGGATTCTCTAAAGGTAAACTTGCAGGTTGAGTACGTAATTAAGAAAGCAAATGCAATGTTGCCATTCATCTCAAGAGGCTTGGAATATAAAAGCAGGGAAAGCTTTATAAAGCATTAGTTAGGCCCCATTTAGAATACTGTGAGCAATTTTGGGCCCCACACCTCAGGAAGGACATACTGGCACTGGAGCGGGTCCAGCGGAGATTCACACGGATGATCCCAGGAATGGTAGGCCTAACATACGATGAACGTCTGAGGATCCTGGGATTATATTCATTGGAGTTTAGGAGGTTGAGGGGAGATCTAATAGAAACTTACAAGATAATGAATGGCTTAGATAGGGTGGATGTAGGGAAGTTGTTTCCATTCGCAGGGGAGACTCGGACCCGGGGCACAGCCTTAGAATAAAAGGGAGTCACTTTAGAACAGAGATGAGGAGAAGTTTCTTCAGCCAGAGAGTGGTGGGTCTGTGGAATTCATTGCCACAGAGGGCGGTGGAGGCCGGGACGTTGAGTGCCTTTGAGACAGAAGTTGATAAATTCTTGATTTCTCGAGGAATTAAGGGCTATGGAGAAAGAGCGGGTAAATGGAGTTGAAATCAGCCATGATTGAATGGTGGAGTGGACTCGATGGGCCGAATGGCCTTACTTCCGCTCCTTTGTCTTATGGTCTTATGTCCCTGTCAGACAGGGAAGAGATGGTCGAGTGAGGGAACCATGGTTGACAAGAGAGGTTGAATGTCTTGTTAAGAGGAAAAAGGAGACTTATGTGAGGCTGAGGAAACAAGGAGAGGGCGTTGGAGGGATACAAGATAGCCAGGAGGGAACTGAAGAAAGGGATTAGGAGAGCTAAGAGAGGGCATGAACAATTTTTGGCATGTAGGATCAAGGAAAACCCCAAGGCCTTTTACACATATGTAAGAAATATGAGAATGACTAGAGCGAGGGTTGTTCCGATCAAGGACAGTAACGGGAGATTGTGTATTGAGTCTGAAGAGATAGGAGAGGTCTTGAACGAGTACTTTTCTTCTGTATTTACAAATGAGAGGAGCCATATAGTTGGAGAGGACAGTGTGAAACAGACTGGTAAGCTCAAGGAAATACTTGTTAGGAAGGAAGATGTGTTGGGCATTTTGAAAAACTTGCGGATAAACAAGTCCCCCGGGCCTGACGGGATATATATGGGAAGCAAGAGATGAAATTGCAGCGCCGTTGGCAATGCTCTTTTCGTCCTCACTGTCAACAGGGGTGGTACCAGGGGATTGGAGAGTGGCGAATGTCGTGCCCCTGTTCAAAAAAGGGAATAGGGATAACCCTGGGAATTACAGGCCAGTTAGTTTTACTTCGGTGGTAGGCAAAGTCATGGAAAAGGTACTGAAGGATAGGATTTCTGAGCATCTGGAAAGACACTGCGTGTTTAGGGATAGTCAGCACGGATTTGTGAGGGGTAGGTCTTGCCTTACAAGTCTTATTGAATTCTTTGAGGAGGTGACCAAGCATGTGGATGAAGGTAAAGTAGTGGATGTAGTGTACATGGATTTTAGTAAGGCATTTGATAAGGTTCCCCATGGTAGGCTTCTGCAGAAAGTAAGGAGGCATGGGATAGTGGGAAATTTGGCCAGTTGGATAACGAACTGATTAACCGATAGAAGTCAGAGAGTGGTGGTGGATGGCAAATATTCAGCCAGGATCCCAGTTACCAGTGGCATACCGCAGGGATCAGTTCTGGGTCCTCTGCTGTTTGTGATTTTCATTAATGACTTGGATGAGGGAGTTGAAGGGTGGGTCAGTAAATTTGCAGATGATACGAAGATTGGTGGAGTTGTGGATAGTGAGGAGGGCTGTTGTCGGCTGCAAAGAGACATAGATAGGATGCAGAGCTGGGCTGAGAAGTGGCAGATGGAGTTTAACCCTGAAAAGTGTGAGGTTGTCCATTTTGGAAGGACAAATGTGAATGCGGAATACAGGGTTAATGGTAGAGTTCTTGGCAATGTGGAGGAGCAGAGAGATCTTGGGGTCTATGTTCATACATCTATGAAAGTTGCCACTCAAGTGGATAGAGCTGTGAAGAAGGCCTACGGTGTGCTAGCATTCATTAACAGAGGGATTGAACTTAAGAGGCGTGAGGTGATGATGCAGCTGTACAAAACTTTGGTACGGCCACATTTGGAGTACTGTGTGCAGTTCTGGTCGCCTCATTTTAGGAAGGATGTGGAAGCTTTGGAAAAGATGCAAAGGAGATTTACCAGGATGTTGCCTGGAATGGAGAGTAGGTTGAAGGTGCTCGGCCTTTTCTCATTAGAACGGAGAAGGATGAAGGGAGACTTGATAGAGGTGTATAAGATGATCAGGGGAATAGATAGAGTAGACAGTCACAGACTTTTTCCCCGGGTGGAACAAACCATTACAAGGGGTCATAAATTTAAGGTGAAAGGTGGAAGATATAGGAGGGATATCAGAGGTAGGTTCTTTACCCAGAGAGTAGTGGGGGCATGGAATGCACTTCCTGTGCAAGTAGTTGAGTCGGGAACATTAGGGACCTTCAAGCAGCTATTGGATAGGCACATGGATTAAGGTAAAATGATATAGTGTAGATTTATTTGTTCTCAAGGGCAGCACGGTAGCATTGTGGATAGCACAATTGCTTCACAGCTCCAGGGTCCCAGGTTCGATTCCGGCTTGGGTCACTGTCTGTGCGGAGTCTGCACGTCCTCCCCGTGTCTGCGTGGGTTTCCTCCGGGTGCTCCGGTTTCCTCCCACAGTCCAAAGATGTGCGGTTTAGGTGAATTGGCCAATGATAAGTTTAGCATGTCCAATCCACCTAACTTGCACATCTTTGGGTTGTGGGGGTGAAACCCCCGCAGACACTGGGAGAATGCGCAAACTCCACACGGACAGTGACCCAGGGCCGGGATTCGAACCCGGGTCCTCAGCGCCGTAGGCAGCAATGCTAACCACTGTGCTGCCCTCGGTGGTCGATAAGTTCATGGAAAATGTCCTGAGGGATAGGATTAATGACCATGTGGAAAGATGCAGCTTAATCCGGGATTGTCAACAAGGATTCGTGAAGGGTCTTGCCTCACAAATTGGATTGAATTCTTTGAGGAGCTAAGTGTGCAGGAAGGATGTGGAAGAATTGGAAAGGGTGCAGCGGATATTTACCAGGATACTGCCTGGATTGGAGGGTAGGTTTATGAGGAAAGGTTGATGGAGCCAAAGCTTTTCTCATAGGAGCGAAGGAGGATGAGAGGCGACTTAATAGAGGTTTGTAAGATGATGAGGGGGATAGATAGAGCGGACGTTCAGAGACTATTTCCTCGGGAGGATGCAGCTGTTACAAGGGGGCATAACTATAATGTTTGGGGTGGGAGATATAGGAGGGATGTCCGAGGTAGTTTCTTTACTCAGAGAGTGGTTAGAGTGTGGAATGGACTGCCTGCTGTGATAGTGGAGTCGGACATTTAGGAACTTTCAAGCGGTTATTGGATAGGCACATGGAGCACACCAGAATGACAGGGAGTGGGATAGCTTGATCTTGGTTTCGGACAAAGCCCGGCACAACATCAAGGGCCGAAGGGCCTGTTCTGTGCTGTACTGTTCTATGTTCTAACAACACCAGGTTCAAGTCCCACAGGTGGTGCTTCGAAACAAACCTTTTGGACTTTAACCTGGTGTTGTAAGGCTTCTTACTGTGCTCACCCTAGTCCAATGGTGGCATCTCCACATCACCTCTGTGATATATAACATATTTTACTGCTCAGTAACAGGTGTTGGAGAGTGTGCGAGTGTGTGTTTTATCCTCACTGTCTGTCTATCATATACAACATATTTTGCTGCTCACTGCTCAGTTGCTGGAGTGTGTGAGTATGTGAGAGTGGCGAGAGTGTGTTTTACCCTCACTGTCCCCCTGAGACATACAATGCATATTTAACTGTTTACTGCTCAGTGACTGGCGTGTGTGAGAGAGCATGAGTGTGTGTGAGAGAAAGTGCCTGTATGAGAGTGTGAAGGTGTGATTTGCCCTCATTGTTTCGCCGTGATATATGATGCTCACTGGTGTGTGTGAGAGTGTGTGTGTGTGTATGAGTGGGTGCTTTATCCTCACTGTCACTCTATTATACATAACATATATTTTACTGCTTACTGCTCAGTTAATGGTGTATGAGCGTGTGTGTGAGTGCGAGAGTGTGTGAGATTCTCAGTGATGTCTAACACATTGTAATATTCAGTTACCGGCGTGTGTGAGTGTGTGTGTGTGTGAGAGAGAGAGTGTGAGCAGAAGTGTGTGTGTGGGTGTCAGTTTTCTCCTCACTGTCTCTGTGATATAGCATATATTAGTGTCTGCTGCTCAGTTACTGATATGTTTGAGAGTGGGTGTGCGTGAGAGGGAGCGGGTGTGCGTGCGTGATAGAGCGTGGGTGTGCGTGAGAGAGAGCGGGTGTGTGTGAGAGAGAGCGGGTGTGCGTGAGAGAGAGCGGGTGTGCGTGAGAGAGAGCGGGTGTGCGTGAGAGAGAGCGGGTGTGCGTGAGAGAGAGTGGGTGTGCGTGCATGAGGAGAGTGGGCGTGCGTGCGTGAGAGAGAGCGGGTGTGCGTGCGTGAGAGAGAGCGGGTGTGCGTGAGAGAGAGCGGGTGCGCGAGAGAGGGAGCGGGTGTGCGAGAGAGGGAGCGGGTGTGCGTGAGAGAGAGCATGTGTGCGTGAGAGAGAGCGGGTGTGCGTGAGAGAGAGCGGGTGTGCGTGAGAGAGAGCGGGTGTGCGTGAGAGAGAGCGTGTGCGTGAGAGAGAGAGTGTGAGTGAGTGTGTATTAACCTCACAGTCTCTCTGTGATATACAATTAATATATTCTTGAATAATGCTCAGTTATTGGTGTGAGAATCCCTGTGATATACACTGCATAGATAGTGCTTCCTGCTGAGTTACTTGTGAGTGAGCATGTGCATGAGAAAACGCGAGTGTGTGTTTTACCCTCACTGTCTATTTATGATATATGGCATATTTTACTGCTTCTTGCTCAGTTGTTGGTGTCTGAATGTGTGAGTGTGTTCTCCACGGTAGCTGTCTGTCTCTGTTATGGGTCAAGTGTTAGGGGGAAACTTAATTTGATTCCCTAACACTCTGTCTCTGTGTTTGCATTTGTAGCTGTCTGTCTCTGTTATGGGATTCTGGGTTTAATCTCTATCTGTAATATTATTTACAGATACACGAGAGGACAGGTAATCTCAGTCTGTCCACCTCTCTGATGTGCAAGATTTTACTGTGTTTTCTGTACTTGTCAATACCTGTTTTGTGAGTTAAGGGTGAACATTCTGTTCAGTGTTGATCCTCCATTATTACTTTTAGTGATAACATTGATATGTTAAATGATCTATTTCCATGTCTGTTTCATGAGAATGACACTGTACCATTACATCTGAGATTGTGTGAGATATTTGGATTGGAATTTTATATTTAGTTTTGGGAGGTGGCTCGGTAATTATATTTAATTATGATTAAATCGGCACTTTTCAATCAGCTGTACTATCCGACCTTTCACTTGTACCAAAGGTTCACAAATGGTGAGATAAAAGGATGGCCTTACAATTTGGTAAGTGTCCTTTTGGAGAACAATTTAAATGAATAATTTTTCTGTTAATGCCTTATTCAAGTGCTTTGCTTCTGAAATATTTTAAACTAAGAAAGTTACAAAAAAGTGCAAATGGATACTTGCATATTGATTGCCGAATCTATCGCCTAATTAATACTATACTGATTACTTTACAGATGAAACGCTGTTGTCAAAAGTTGATCCAACATTCCATGAGAGAGTAGGGGTGAATTGTGGAAAATTATCCCACCTGTCTTCTCGTATATCTGTAAATAATATTTACATTTTCTCCAGAAGTCCAGATTTACTTGAATTTCTTCAATTGGATAATGAGGACTGTTGGATTGGACATGTTCATCTGGGACTTGAGGTCTCTGCGAATCTGACTGCTTCTGCTCTGTGACGGTGGAGCTGATGTTGTGTCTGTGTCTCTGCAATGTTGGATTAATATTGTACTTACAGTCAGTTAGAAGGAGACGGCAGCACATACATGTTGCTGAGGAATCATCATCATCATCTTGGAACTCCTCTTTTCATCTGTTGAACTGGGAAGAAGAAAACAAATTTCTTGTAAGTTAGGGTCAGATGAGGCCAATAATAGATCAATCTATTCTTTCAACTGAGAATCAGTAAAAGAAAGAAAATCCTCTCCAAATCCTAACCCAGAATCAGACAAATAAGCCAGGCCCAGAAAGAGCTCTCCCTTCCCCCCCGCTCACTCCAAGTCCCGGAACAAGATCGTGCTCCGCTGCGCCTCTTGCAAACAGCCCCCGATTCTCCCTGAACTCCCCCCGAGTCAGTAATGATCTCTGAGCCTCTTTGCTCACACTCCCAGATGGAGGTGCTGCTGCAATGAGAACGCTGTTTCCTCGCTGACCTGGGCCCTGACATTGACATTTCACTCAGTTTCAACAAAGCGATTCCACTCAGTGACCAAATGGAGATGGTGGGGGAGGGGCTGCGCATGCGCTCTCAATCTCAGAATTACGACAGGAAAGCGGTTACGCCGGGCATGCGCACATCCCCCAGCAATTCCGCATTGAGAATCAATGGGAGTATTCCCCATTTCACTGTCATCACAAATGGATCAAAACCTCCTATAGAGCCCGTGTTGGGGGGACTGTGTGTGTGGCTGCAAGTGGCCCTGTGCCCTCGGGCTCAACCAATCACCTTTTGTAGCTGTGTGTTTGTCCCAATGTTACCCGGTTACCAGCCTCTCGGTGTACATTTGCTGCAAGAACTTACACAGTGGCCTTTCTCCATTGAGCCTTGGTGCCGGGTACCCCAAACTTGAGTGCGTCCCTCAGCACGTAGTCCTGGACTTTGGAATGTGCCAGTCTGCAACACTCAGTCGAGGACAATTCTTTACCCTGGAAGATCAACAGGTTACGGGCAGACCAAAGAGAGTCTTTCACCGAGTTTATGATCCTCCAGCAGCAGTTGATGTTTGTCTCAGTGTGTCCCCCTGGGAATAGCCCGTAGAGCACAGAGTCCTGTGTCACAGAGCTGCTTGGGATGAAGCTGGACAAATACCACTGCATCTCTCAAACAAAGAACAATACAGCACAGGGGCAGGACCTTCGGCCGTCCAAACCTGTACCGGTCATGATACCAAACTTTGCCAAAACCCTCAGCACTTCCTTGTGCCGTATCCCTCTCTACCCATCCTATCCACTTGTCAAGATGATTTTTGACCGCCGTAATGTATCTGCTTCTACAACCTCCCCTGGCAACATGGTCCATGCCCTCCCCACTGTCTGTGTAAAAAAAACCTGCCTCGTACATCCTCTGTAAACTTTACCCCGTGCACCTTAAATCTATACCCCCTGGTGACTGGCCCCTCCACCCTGGGAAAGATTGCCTGCCCATTCACTCTATCCATGCTCATAATTTTGTCGGCCTTTATCAGATCACACCTCAAACTCTGTCTTTCTAATGAAAACAGTCCGGGTCTATTCAGCCTCTCCATAAAGCTCACACTTTCCAGACCAGGCAACAGCCTGATAAATCTCCTCCGCACCCTCTCCAAAGCCTGCACATCCTCCTAGTAAGGTGGCGACCTGAATTGTGCACAATATTCCAAGTGCGTCCTTACCAAGGTTCTGTACAGCTGTAGCATGGCTTGCCAGTTTTTATACTTAATGCCCCGTCCAATGAAAGCTGGCATTTCGTCTGCTTTGTTGACAACCTTGTCCACTTCCGTTGCCACCTTCAAAGATCTGTGGACCTGCGTGCCCAGATCTCTCCGACTTTCTATCTTCCTAAGAGTTTTGCCATTTCCGGTATATTTCCCCTCTAGGTGAAACCGACCAAAATGCTTTACCTCCCATTGGTCCAGATTAAACTCCATTTGCCATTTCTCTGCCCAAGTCTCCATCCTATGTATGTCCTGCTGTATCCTCTGACAATCCTCAACACTCTCTGCCACTCACACCAACCTTGGTATCATCCATGAACTTTCACTCTCCAGACCTTATTTGGAAAGGCACATTCCACATGGAGGTGAGTGACCGTTTTGGGTCCCCCCCACCCCCCCAGCCACTTTGAGGGCAGCGTGTGTCGGCGTTGAGACTTCGGGAGTGCAGGAAGGATCTGCCGGGAGAGCCATGCTCACCACCAGCCAAGCTGGGGCTTGGTGCTTGTTTGAAAGTTCTGTTGATGAGATGATCTGCCAGATCCCTCTGAGAGTCTGCTCAGGGGAACCATCTGACATGATCCACCGTCTCTTCTTCCCTAAGGGCCTTGAGGACATTACGTGCAGACCACTGCTTGATCACCTTGTGGTCAAAGGTGTTTTCCTGAACAAATGTTTCCATTAGGGACAGGTGTTACGACACGGTCCAACTACCAGAGCATACTGTGGCAATGAGGCCAGGTCCATTGTTCGTAACACCGGGGACAGGTAGAACCTCAGTACGTAGTGACACTTGGTGTTTGTGTACAATCACGCACAGCTTGATGTAGCCACACACAAAGGTGGACATCAGGGGGAGGCCGGCCTTGGGTATGTTTCTCCCTCCATTATCCAGAGATTAGTACATGCTGTCCCTTCTGTTTGTATATGGGTCCCTGTGATCTCCAGATGAACTCGATGATGGCTCGGGTGACTGCTGCGCGCAGGACTGGGGAATGGGCCAGACCTGCGCCACTTCCAGCAACACCGAGATCTTTCCCATATAATTACCACAGTGCAGGAGGCCATTCAGTCCATCGAGTCCACAGCAACTCTCTGAAAGAGCAAACCAACCCAGGCCCACTCCCTCGCAACTCCACACACCATACACACGCTTAGACACAAAGGGTTAATTTAGCATAGCCAATCCACCGAACCTGCGAATCTTTGACTGTGGGAGGAAACCCACACAGACACAGAATGTCAGGGTCAGAGTGAACTTGGGTCCCTGGCGCTGTGAGGCAGCAGTGCTGACCACTGCAGCCCATCATGTTGCAGTTTGTACGTGTTGTTCAGCGCGCTCTTTTCACTTCTGTTTGGAATATAAAATGTGGGATGGAGCAGGCAGGAGGAGGAGCTGGCTGATCAAAGACATTTCACTGCTCTGCCTGTGAGTCAGTCCGCTCCCCGCCTCTCTTTCTCAGTCAGGTCGGGGCGGGCTGTATAAAAATGGAAAGTGCAGCAGCTCATCTCTCATTCAGCAGCGATTTGACTGAACAAGCATCATGTCTGGCAGAGGGAAAGGAGGCAAAGGACTGGGTAAAGGCGGAGCAAAGCGGCACCGCAAAGTGCTTCGTGATAACATCCAGGGCATCACCAAACCAGCAATCCGCCGCCTGGCTCGCCGTGGCGGAGTCAAGCGCATCTCGGGTTTGATCTATGAGGAGACTCGCGGGGTGCTGAAGGTTTTCCTGGAGAATGTGATCAGGGACGCGGTCACCTACACTGAACACGCCAAGCGCAAGACCGTCACCGCCATGGATGTGGTTTACGCTCTCAAACGCCAGGGCCGCACTCTCTATGGATTCGGCGGCTGAGGAAATCCATTTGACAATTTAACAAAACCCAAAGGCTCTTTTAAGAGCCGCCCAAATCCTCACATTAAGAGCACTGACCTGAGAATGGCAGCAGCATAATGTACCGAGCAGGTTTACGAGTAAGGAGGCAAAATAGACCAATATTTCCTATCATTGATTTCTCTTTTCACATTACAAGGCGACATGAATCTGCTGGAGAGTCTGAATCACAAAAGCTTTCTCCGAAGTCAGACCTGTAACCGCACGTAGTGAACACTGACATTGTAATGGGAGCGGGAATGAATTCTGAAACCCCGCAGACCCATTGCCCATAAATGGTCTGTTTAGGAAAGCCTGCCGGCTAAAAATTGCCGTCCCCCGGTAAATACCAACCATACAGGGGAAGCTCATTCCAGCCGGAAGCCTCTGGGAAATTCTCACAAACACGGCACTAAGCGGATCGAGAACAGGTCACCCTTTTTCAGATCAAGTGAGTGGCTCTGAAAAGAGCCTTTGGGTTATTAGATTAAAGAATGGTCGCTTCACTTCTTGCCGGCGCCAGCGCTGCTTTTCTTGGGCAGCAGCACGGCCTGGATATTAGGCAGCACCCCGCCCTGAGCGATGGTCACCCCTCCCAGCAGCTTGTTGAGCTCCTCGTCGTTGCGGACGGCCAGCTGCAGGTGCCTGGGGATGATGCGGGTCTTCTTGTTGTCCCGGGCCGCGTTGCCGGCCAGCTCGAGGATTTCAGCGGTCAGATACTCGAGCACAGCAGCCAGATAGACCGGGGCTCCGGCCCCCACACGCTGGGCATAGTTGCCCTTTCTCAGGAGCCTGTGAACACGACCCACCGGGAACTGCAGTCCAGCCCGGGAGGAGCGAGACTTGGCCTTGGCCCGAGCTTTACCGCTGGTCTTTCCTCTTCCAGACATTGTCCCAATCTCACAAACACTTTCCCACAGAATGAGGAAACCCGCCCACATTCACTTCTCTTATAGCTTCAGGAGGAATGGCGGTGCACACATTGCTGATTGGTTATCTGAACAACATTGTGGAGCCTGCCACAAATTGACCAATCAGATGTCTGTTTGAAGCACCAATCAGGAGACTCCACGGTGCTGAGGGCGGAAAGTTTGGGCGCCAAATGTTCAGATTCCAACCAAATATTTATTTTAAAGCTTAAAAGAGCGCGAAAAGATAAAATAGATAAAATTGAACAGGGACCGTAAAACATGTTAATAAATCATTGTGTTTTGAGTATAAGATTGTTGGATTTTCTCTCTTTCCCGAGTCCAGTTTCCCTTTATCGGTCAGTTTCTGATTTCGGGTTTTCTCTCTAACAGAACAAACCCAAAATAAATTAAAGCAAAATAATGCGGATGCTGCAAATGTGAATTAAAGAGAAAATGCTGGATAAACTCAGCATATCTGGGAGAATCTGTGGAGAGAAACGTTTAAGGTCTGTAGAAGGGACGTTTAGATCCGAAACGTTAACTGTCTCCACAGATTTAATCCGGCTGCTGTTTAAAACGCGCTCAGCCGTCGGCAGTGTCTATTTTATAGCCATCTGCAAACTATAACATTTGTTCCCATTGTAGACTGCTCCCGCTTCCTCAGTGTTTAAAGTGGAGTGAGCAGTTTGGAGCTAGTGTCAGTATTGAAATGGAGTTTTCCCACCACCGGGGTGCTCCAAATAAACTGATCGATTATTGAGAGGAAACCCGAACATAAATGCAAAGGGAGGTTTTGGATTTCTATTCTCTCCAAATCCAGCAACAGCGCCGAGTATGAACGAGTCAGAGGCCAAAGCGTCAACGAGCAGTCACTAAATGATTGGACTTTGTAAACAACGTATAAAGATCGACAGGACGATAACTCGGCATTACACAGGATGTTGATGTAGTGAAACGCTATTAAAACAGATCTGGCTATTCATAATAGGAATAAACCAGTAAATTAAAATGTGATAGTTTGGCTGCTTTCCAGAAATTGTGAGTGGCTCTTAAAAGAGCCGTTGGGTTTGATGAGTTTGAGAACAGTTTTACTTGGAGCTGGTGTACTTGGTCACCGCCTTTGTCCCTTCCGACACGGCGTGCTTGGCCAGTTCCCCGGGCAGCAGCAGGCGCACGGCGGTCTGGATCTCCCGGGAGCTGATGGTGCTGCGCTTGTTGTACTGGGCCAGGCGGGAAGCCTCACCCGCGATGCGCTCGAAAATATCGTTGACGAACGAGTTCATGATGCTCATGGCCTTGGAGGAGATGCCGGTGTCGGGGTGAACCTGCTTCATCACTTTGTAGATGTAGATGGAGTAACTCTCCTTCCTCGACCTTCGCCGCTTTTTGCCGCCCTTTACTGCCGGTTTCTTAATGACTTTCTTGGCTCCCTTCTTGGAAGCTGGTTTCGATGTTGGTTTCTTCTCGTCAGCCATCGTCAATATCACCCAGAAATGAAACAAACCCCTTCCGTGCGCTGATTAAATAGACAGAGCCTCACATCTATGCTAATGAGGAATGGGGAAAGGAATGATTGTGATGGGACATTGTGAGAATGAGGACAGCCAGTTATGTTCTGCTTATTTGACTGGAGATGTAAACAGACCAATTACATTTAGGAATTTCAACCAATCAGAAACCTTCTTTATACAAACAGGAAATCCATGTCAGAAAGAATGTCTCCAGTCCCATTTTGTCAGTGTGTAAAGATTCACCGGGAAATGTCACCTTGTTGTCGGTGAGAGGGACCCTTCACCACAGACAGAATGTGCGGGATTTACTCACTCTGTGATACAGTGTGTGTGTGTGGGATTTACTCACTCAGATGCAGTGTGTGAGTGTGGGATTTACTCACTCTCTGATACAGTGTGTGAGTGTGGGATTTACTCACTGTCTGATACAGTGTGAGAGTGTGGGATTTACTCACTCTCTGATACAGTGTGTGAGTGTGGGATTTACTCACTCTGATACAGTGTGTGTGGGATTTACTCACTCTCTGATACAGTGTGTGTGTGTGGGATTTACTCACTTTCTGATACAGTGTGTGAGTGTGGGATTTACTCACTCTCTGATGCAGTGTGATAGTGTGGGATTTACTCACTCTCCGATACAGTGTGAGAGTGTGGGATTTACTCACTCTCTGATACAGTGTGTGTGTGTGGGATTTACTGACTTTCTGATACAGTGTGTGAGTTTGGGATTTACTCACTCTCTGATACAGTGTGTGAGAGTTTGGGATTTACTCACTCTCTGATACAGTGTGTGAGTGTGGGATTTACTCACTCTCTGATACAGTGTGTGAGTGTGAGATTTACTCACTCTCTGATACAGTGTGTGTGAGATTTACTCACTCTCTGATACAGTGTGTGAGTGTGGGATTTACTCACTCTGATACAGTGTGTGAGAGTTTGGGATTTACTCACTCTCTGATACAGTGTGTGAGTTTGGGATTTACTCAGTCTCTCATACAGTGTGTGAGTGTGGGATTTACTCACTCTCTGATACATTGTGTGTGTGGGGGATTTACTCACTCTCTGATACAGTGTGTGAGTGTGGGATTTACTCATTCTCTGATACAGTGTGTGTGTGGGGGATTACTCACTCTGATACAGTGTGAGAGTGTGGGATTTGCTCACTTTCTGATGCAGTGTGTGACTGTCGGATTTTCTCACTCTCTGATACTGTGTGTGAGTGTGGGATTTACTCACTCTCTGGTACAGTGTGTGTGGGATTTCCTCACTCTCTGATACAGTGTGTGAGTATGGGATTTACTCACTCTCTGATACAGTGTGAGTGTGGGATTTACGCACTCTGATACAGTGTGTGTGGGATTTACTCACTTTCTGATACAGTGTGTGAGTGTGGTATTTACTCACTTTCTGATACAGTGTGTGAGTGTGGGATTTACTCACTCTCTGATGCAGTGTGATAGTGTGGGATTTACTCACTCTCCGATACAGTGTGAGAGTGTGGGATTTACTCACTCTCTGATACAGTGTGTGTGTGTGTGGGATTTACTGACTTTCTGATACAGTGTGTGAGTTTGGGATTTACTCACTCTCTGATACAGTGTGTGAGAGTTTGGGATTTACTCACTCTCTGATACAGTGTGTGAGTGTGGGATTTACTCACTCTCTGATACAGTGTGTGAGTGTGAGATTTACTCACTCTCTGATACAGTGTGTGTGAGATTTACTCACTCTCTGATACAGTGTGTGAGTGTGGGATTTACTCACTCTGATACAGTGTGTGAGAGTTTGGGATTTACTCACTCTCTGATACAGTGTGTGAGTGTGGGATTTACTCAGTCTCTGATACAGTGTGTGAGTGTGGGATTTACTCACTCTCTGATACATTGTGTGTGTGGGGGATTTACTCACTCTCTGGTACAGTGTGTGAGTGTGGGATTTACTCATTCTCTGATACAGTGTGTGTGTGGGGGATTACTCACTCTGATACAGTGTGAGAGTGTGGGATTTGCTCACTTTCTGATGCAGTGTGTGACTGTCGGATTTTCTCACTCTCTGATACTGTGTGTGAGTGTGGGATTTACTCACTCTCTGGTACAGTGTGTGTGGGATTTCCTCACTCTCTGATACAGTGTGTGAGTATGGGATTTACTCACTCTC